>NC_052058.2:68928608-69058571 GCF_903992535.2 Arvicola amphibius
CTCAGAGTCTAGGCTGTTGGAGCTGTTCACACGTCGCATGACTGGCGTCTAACGCCATGTACAGAAGGCAGTCTCCAAGTCACTGATCTTCTAGTTTATGAGTTTCCTAATGTGTATGAGTTCCAGGATTATTTACTTTAGGGATATAGAAGCTAGACCACAACTGATTTAGCTATATAAGAGACAGTTACTGAGGTGACTTCTGCCTGTGCAAGGGAGGGTCAGCAATATGAGTGTTACAGATGTGGAGGAGGGAAAAGTTACCCCGGAGTAAAGTTGGTCAAGGAAGACTGTGAGTGAATTTAGCTTTATGTGTCCAAGAGTGGGGTTGTAGGTACTTGAAGATGAAAGTTTTCTTCTAGGCAAGAGGAAGCTACAGTAAAAATGAAAAAAATGATTGTGAAAAAAGTTGATATATAAATACTCTGTTACTCTATTATGTTCTGGGCCATGATTAACCCTCAACCAAAACAAAACACATTTTGCTTCATGTTCCATTAGATATATTTTTCCACTAAGCCTGTTTGTAGGGCATGATACCTGAATAGTTTACATTTTCTTTTATTGTTTTTGACCAAAGAGTAAAGCCACAGATGTTCCAGAGAATTTGCTCTTTTTTTTTGAGCCCTTAGGACAGCCTATCTCCCCTCACATGCTAATGTCGGAAAGAAACGAGCAGGAAGCAAAACACAGATGTCGTAAAGAACTTACCTCTCCCCTGTTCTAAGTCAAACTTACTTCTCCACAAAAATAACTGCAAGAAGTTTTGAGAGAATTTAACACTAGCATGGGATGTCTCTTTCTCTTTAGAATTGTAAGAAAATATTTTTTGCCAAAACCTCAAAACAAATGGTCTTTTGCTCCGAATTCATGGACCTATTTAGACAGGAAAAAACATGCATCCCTGTGCGTGGCGGAGTGACTTGAATAATGAATTTTAGTTGAAGTTAAATATAGATTGTGTGTTTATATGATAGAGAAACTGTGGATAACTCAGAGTGTACTCCACATCCTATAGCACGTAGAGAAAGCCAGGAATCTTTATCCTTGCTCTTTCTTGGGTTTTTCCCCAGTGTTGAATATGTTATGTCTCTTGAAATCGTGTAGAATAACATCATAAAACGCTAAAACTCACAGGTGGTTTTCTGCCAAGATTTATTTTATTCTTCCCTCATTAGTCACAGTCGATTTCTATTGGAAAAAAAAGTTTGAAAAATGCTATTAATTTTGCATGTAGAAACAATTTCTGACCTAATATGGGTGTGTGCTCTTGGCCTGGCCTCTGTGCTGCATTTTCGGTCTAGCATTGCGTCTTTTGGAAGATGCCTTCTCTTTTAAAAACGTGACTGGATGCTTCATGCGTTCCCTTAAGCCCTTAGCCTCAGCCTGTTACTGAATAATGCATTCCATATGTTTATTACGATGGACATGAGATGTCAGGGCCTGGGTGTCTTTATTTATTGCAAGTTTTCTGGTTTTCTAGAACATAATTTTGGGATGCTGAACCTTTGTTGAACCACGCTGTCAGAGTGTGGTTTCCAGACTGCAGCAGTTCTATACCCTCCCTCCTTCCCTCCCCCCTCCCTCCCTCCCTCTATACTCCCTCCCCCTTCCCTTTCTCCTTCCGGGCCCTTCCTCTCTTTTCCTTTTCTTTTTTAAATAATGGGGACTTCAGGACATTTTTAAAGACCGGGCATGACTTTTATGAAATACATTGAAATTTGCTTTGAAGAAAACATTTAAGGATTCGATTGGCATGCGAGATTTTGTCATGCCAAATTGGGGAATTCAGTTTTCCCTCCATAGTGCAGATCAAAATTGCTTAGCAAAATGATTCTTGAAGCAATTTGCACTTGGTGTTCTGCATGAATCCAAACATGTACTCATGCAGTGTACTCAACTGTAAAACCTGGATACAGTGCACTCCTGTGTACTTTCATGTAAAGTATCCCTGACATTTTTCCAGTGTGGTTACTTCTGGGGGCCAGCTAGCAATGAGACCTTTTCCTGTTTTACCAACCCTACTATTCTGTGTCTGTCTCTGTCTCTCTCTCCCTCCCTCCCTCCCTCCCTCCCGGGTTGCTGGCTGCCCATATGGGCTTGGCCCCTTATGGTAGGATACATTTAAGGAAGGATCTTCTCTCCTTACCCAGAATACAACACCCAGAATCTTTCTGTTTTGTTTTAAAACACTGCCAAAATGAATCTTACTTTAAAAGCCCAAGTTATTTTGGAAGCATTGAAGTACCAAGGTGTTTCTGAATGTTTACTATTGTGGGACAAGCCAATTTGAAACCAAATGACTTTGTATAAAAATATTCCCCCTTGAATAAGAGCATGAAAAGCCCAAGTTCAACTTGTGGTGAATTTTTATTGCCAAGTTATATACACTCACAGGGCACAGGCTCTTTGTACCATCTGAATTACAGTGGTTTCTGCCCAGCTCCCTCAGAGAGCCACAGGACACAGTGATCCCCCGCATGTATTTTTAAGGCATGCCTACGTAAGCTTTCTGCAGAAGAAAGCTGACCTCTCTAGCGCAGCCGTGCATGCTTACCGCCTCGAGTTGTTTTCCCTGGGCAAGCTGGAAACTATAAAACTGTAACAACAGCGCAAAAATATATTGGGGGTGGGGTGGGGGGACCAAACTGACGGTGCCAAAATCTATAAAGTGTTTTGGTGACTGGGGCGGGAGGAAGGAGCCACTTTTTGATGTGCAGTATTTATACAGCTGCCTATGTAGTGGTAAGAATTCATAGCAGCTGTAATACCTCTGACACAGGAAGCCAGCGACCCCCTGTATACCGATGTCTGAATGCCTTCTATGTCTGTTCCTCCCCGCACAGGAGTGCAGAATCCTGAAGAACTTTTCCTCCCTGAGGGCCATCGTTTCCGCTCTGCAGTCCAACTCCATCTATCGGCTGAAGAAGGCTTGGGCCGCCGTCCCAAAGTGAGTCCCCCAGGGCCTGCTCAACTCCTCTCTGCCTGGGCAGTCCGTTGCTGCTTCCGTACCATGGGTGCTTACCGTCAGAACACGTATTACATGACAAGAGAAACATATCTGAAACCCCGGATGTGTTCCAGGAAGGGCACATTAATGAATTTCGCGGGATAGCTACTGTAGGAATCACACTGACTCTTGGTGGGTGCCAGAGCCGTGATTACCACCAGCCTGGGGCCTGCCTTGAAGGGTGTGTTTAGTGTCTGGGTCTTGGAGGACAAGGTCATGGAGTGGTGAGGTTGGGCAGTTTGCATGATTTCTGGTTATTTTCCAGCCCCCTTCCAAAGCCCTAAACTGCTCTAGGATGGGAGGGATGGCATGTGCAGTTAGGACCTTGATGCTCAGTAAGAAGCCACAGTGCCCACTTCTGCTGCATATTCAAAGCTAACTTCGGCGAGGGGGGCTCCTTTCAAGGTGCCTGACTGAGATTATCAGCCACTCACATCCTGTGCTGTGCTTTCCTCAGACTTAGTCCAGCCTTTGGAACTGGTACCACAGTGTGATCTTAGCCTGTCACTATTGCTGTTTCCTCCACTTCTGGAACTTTGTGGACCAGAGACTTTTTTTTCCTCAAAGGGATGAACAGTTTGTTCCTACATTAGTTCAGATTTAGAGGACGTCTATGTCAGAGTCTCTACTGCTCTGATAAACACCATGACCAAAAGCAGCTTGGGGAGGGAAGGGTTGATTTCACTGTGCAGTTTCTCAGTCCATCATCCAGAGGAAGTCAGGGCGGAACCTGGAGGAACGGTGCTTGCTGGCTTGCTTGGTCTTCTTTCTTGTACCATCCAGGATGACCTTCCCGGGATGGCACCACCCATAGTAAGCTGGGTGCTCCCGTATCTACCATCAGTCAGGAAAATGCCCCACAGATTTGCGTACAGGCCTACAGACCAATTCTATGGAGGCATTTTCTTGATTAGGGTCTCTTCTTCTGGGTGATGGTGGTGCACGCCTTTAATCCCAGCACTCAGGAAGCAGAGACAGGCAGATCTCTGTTAATTTAAGGCCAGCCTTGTCTATAGAGCGAGTTCCAGGACAAGCCCCAAAGCTGCAGAGGAACCCTGTCTTGAAAAAAATCTCTTTATCCCAGAATATTCTTGCTTGTGCCAAGTTGACATAAAAACCAGCCAGCCAAGAGGGTAAGCCTTGTGTCATAGGTCCCATTGGGCTAGCTCCGTCCAGATCTTCCGAGGCTTGAACTAGTGAGGCTGCCAAGCTGTATCAGGAAGGGTGTGGGAACTGCCCATCTTCCCCGTATGCAGCACAGCCAGTGTTGATCAGGAGGGAAGTCAGCGGACTCTCTAGCTGAGGCTGCCCTGAGTTTGCGCTCAAGCCACAAGCCCTAGGTGCGAATTTCCATCATCACCCACAATGGACTAAGCCCCAAGGGACTGATACTGTTTGTGGTAATTCCTTGTCTGGGTATAACTGCTACAAAACATTCGAGCAGAGCAACCTAAGGAAGAAAGGGTTGAGTTTGGGTTACAATTCTAGGGGCTAGAGTAGGTGTGTCAGTGGGAGCAGGAAGTGGCTGAAAGCTTACCGAGCTTGATGTTTCCCTACCAACCAGCCCAGGGCTCCAGCCTGTGGGGTGGTGTGGTCACATTGAGGGCAGTGTTGTAGTTACTGTCTGTCACTGTGAGGAGCTAGGGTGGTGTAGTAGTTACTGTCTGTCACTGTGAGGAGCTAGGGTGGTGTCGTAGTTACTGTCTGTCACTGTGAGGAGCTAGGGTGGTGTCGTAGTTACTGTCTGTCACTGTGAGGAGCTAGGGTGGTGTTGTAGTTACTGTCTGTCATTGTGAAGACCAAAGCGATGTATAGAGGAAGACATTTAATCGGGGGCTGGTTGCAGTTTCAGAGGATGGGTCCATATGAGTCCATACCATCATGGCAGGGAGCAAGGTGGCAGGCATGCGTGGCTCTGGAGCAGTAGCTAAGAGCTTATATTTTGATCTGAAGATAGTGGAGAGAGGAAATGGAATCCCACATGGACTTTATTAATTTATTGGTTTCTTTTTCAAGACAGGGTTTCTCTGCAGCTTTAGAGCCTGTCCTGGAGGTAGCTCTTGTAGACCAGGCTGGCCTCGAACTCACAGAGATCCGCCTGCCTCTGCCTCCCGAGTGCTGGGATTAAAGACGTGCGCCACCACCACCCGGCCCCACATGGACTTTAAAACCTCCACGCCCACCAATAGTGACACACCTCCTCCAATAAGCCCACCCTTCTAATTCTTCCCACACAGTTCTGCCAACTGGGCACCAACCATTCAAATAGATGAGCTTACTGAGGCCCTCTGGTTCAAACCACTGCAGGTGGGGTTTTCCACCTCAACCATGAATAGATTTTTTTTTTCAAGAAAGGGTTTCTCTGTAGCTTTGGAGCCTGTCCTGGAACTTTCTCTATAGACCAGTCTGGCCTCAAATGCCTAGAGAGATCTGCCTGTCTCTGCTTCCCAAGTGCTGGGATTAAAGGCATGCGCCAACACATCCTGTCTATCTAGATGTATTTTTAGAAATATACCTGGGGGGAGGGAGAAATATACCCAGAGATATCTCCGTGGTGATTCTAACCACCATCATGCTATTCAACTCTGTAAGAGGCCCACATTGGCAAACCAGAGTGTCATAAATTTATGCTGGAAAATGGGTGCCAGAGGACTTATGTTTACAGATGAGATGAGAAGCAGCTTTGATTGGTTAGGTAATTCTTGGATGCTTTACAAGGAAGGAATTAAAATGAATGGTATTAGTCCTAGCATTCAGAATGCAGAGGCTCTGTGAGTCGGATGCCAGCCTGATCTATATAGCAAGTTCCAGGCTAACCAGGGCTACATAATGAGACCTTGTCTTAAAAAGCTAATCTTAATATGCTTGGAGTTACATAGCTGAAGAAGCCACACCCACCTGGATGACAAACCTCCAACTGTTTCAGAACAGAAATGCAACCTAGGCTTTTCAGGTCCACTGCACCCCCCCCCCCCCCCCCCCATTTTCCCCTTGAACATACATTTATTGAAAGATATAGGTCATAAAGGATCATTTGATGGCAGTGTCTGGTAAAGTAGGAGGGGAAAATCAGAAGCCTACCTCCTCTACGCCTTGGCTTTGCCTTCCCTACTCACTACTGTTCCACATAAACAAAGGAATGGTCAGATATTAAAATGCAGTCTTGTCTGACGTCAGCGAAAGAATGATTGTGGCTTTCATTGGTGGGTGACTAGTTGCCTAGCGAGCCCAGGATCTCTTCTGCAGCAGGTCTGAATCTTAAACTACAAGTTGAAAAACTAGCACACGGGGCTCGAGAGATAGCTCCATGGTTGAGAGCCCTCCACGTTCTTGTAGAGGACCCAGGTTCAATTCCCAGCCCCACATTCATTTGTAACTTTAATTCCAGAGGACCAGATGCCTCTGGGCTCTGAGGCCACTACACTAATACACCTCACAGACAGACACACATAAACACACAATGAAAGTAATGCAAATAAATCTCTAAAATAAAAGTCTACGGTCCATGTGCCTTAGTTTCTTGGGTTGCCAAAGAGAAGATCCGTTTTTTCAGCTGGATTTTCAAACAATTTTCCAAAAAAAAAAAAAAGAATGAAAAATCTCAAAACTGAACTTGTCGGGCATGTGTGAGTGTTTAGAAAGGATGCCGTAGCCTATGGCTGGTACCCCTTCCTTATCAGTTGTCCGTGCTCTCCATGGCTAAATGCTGGGAGGGGGAGTTGCGGGCTCTTACTCAGGAACCACTTTCATCACCATCCTTTACATTGCCAGCTTTTACTGCAGAGTCTTCTTTCTATTGAAATACTTGCATAACCAAGTTCTTAATTGTTTTCTCCACAACAGAAATAGCTTTCTTTTCGTGGTTTGGTTATACAAATAATATTATACTCCTTATAATGCAAATAAGTCTTAATAATGGCCTTTTTATGGTAATAAAGTTGCTGTACACACGGGGATTTGGCTGCTAATCATCTGTGGCCTCCAGAGTCATCCATTCAGTGGCTGTGGAGAGACGTGTACACAGACAAGCGGGATGCTTTGGGGGCAGTGCATGGGGCGGGGCATGAGCCTCACAGGTGCTTTACACGTCTCGTGCTTCAGTGGCTTTCTTGTATACAGACAAGGAAATTGAGACAGCAGAGGTGAGCCACTCGTCCACGATCACTAAGGAAGTAAGTAGGCGTGAACCTATTCCCCATGACTGGAGAACCCACTGTGGTTCTACAGATCCTCTCTGACTGCGAGAATAAGAATACAGGCCGGGATGCAGACATTCAGGTTCTGTATTTGTGGCCCTCCGAAGTTACTAGTGAAAAGTAGAGCAATCTTTTGGCCAAGGCGTCTTTCTCTCTGAACTTAGGTGTCTGGCCAAGATGACCTCTGCAGGACTCGGTGTGTATTATTGGGATAAATGCTTTTTAAATTTACTTAAGGGAACATCTCTCTAGAACTTGATGCCTCAAGTGAATCATCATTTTTTAAAAATTAAATATATATTATTTAGAGCAGTTCCTCCTCTCATTTGGGTAACTGTGTTCATCTTTTACAAAAGTTATCTACAGGAGGACACTTAGTAGCTCCATTTGTGTTCCGTTTCCCACCAATCCTGAGGGCCGTCCCGGTCTTTCATGGCAATGTGGACTAAAGACAGCCAAGCTTAGGGGTTGGCTTTTTGCATCTGTTGTTTATTTTTTCTTCATCCTTGCTCATAGGGACCGAATGCTGGTGTTTGAAGAACTTTCAGACATCTTCTCTGACCATAACAACCATCTGACCAGTCGGGAACTGCTCATGAAGGTGAGGCTCCTGCTGCGCTGGCCTGGGAAACCATTTATATCGCCTCCCAGGGAAATGCAATTTTTATCTCATCCGTAATCTAGGAAACTTGGGACTTAGAAAATTAAAAGCCCACTTGAACTTTCTCCTTCCACCCTTTCCTCCTTCCCACCCACACAACTGAATAAAAACCGGGGTTCAGATGTGCAGGTCTCTAATAAGCAACTACTCAGTGCTAGCAGTTGCATGAATGAGCGGCCTTGAAATAGTCCTTCTCAGCAAAAACGGCTCTTTGAATATTTGAATAACAGGGGCCAGTCTGCAATTCCACATCCTTTTTTTTTTTTAAACCAAATTGCACAATATTTTTCAGTCAGCAGTGTTTATTGAGCACCAGATAAGTGGTGACTCTTGAACTGCCTTTGGGCAAAGGGGCAGCCTGGCTCTTTATACACATCCTTAGAAACACGTTAAATGCCTAGCATTTAGAAAGCATTGGACTTGCATCTAGAAATATGAAGATTTATAGCACAGCCTGTATCTAGGAGTTCACCCGTAGTTGGGGGCTGTGGGCAATACAGTACCCACTCACATGACAGATAACTTCATCACACTCAATGGGGCATTAATATAGGCCAGGTCCTGTCTTCATAGCTTCCGACCATCTAAATTTCGTCATCTTCTTTGTAGATAGCCAAGACCCATAGTGGATGTAGCATGTCCCTAGTTCCTAAGGTACACACCTAACATGTAATGTAGCTGAATTTTGAATCCAACTTAGGGCCAATCAAAGACCTGTGCTTTGTTCCCCTGACGCCTGGTCCACTGCCTTGTGAGAAGCACACTCTCAGACTGTTGTTGACTCTGTAGGTTAGTGCATTTGTCCCTCATATAACTTTCTGTTTTCCTGCCTTGGTTCCTTCTTGGAGCAGATGATACAGGGTGGTCAGTTTATGCTGATGTCTGACTTGGGCTGCAGACTGCCCGATTACCTGCACCCTGATGATTCATGTGACTGTGTAACTCCTTACTTTATGTCTTTCTGTATTCGCAGACTTTAACTGGAAACCCATTTGCCTGGAAGGCCATGGCTTAGTGGCCTCCCAGTCTGCAGCACAGAGCTAGACTAACTGGAGCCACACACTGAAATCCCAATAGCCCTGAATCATCCTTCCAAAGCAGATAAATTGAATTGTGTGCCGCTCATTGCCGGGTGACAGTCTTCTGGCTGAAACCTTAGATGCAGGCTATATCTGGACATTAAAGGTCCCATAAACCTTTCTCAAACGGAGACATCCACCTCGGGACTCTAAGCTAAATGTCATATAAGGCTCCAACAAACTTGGCGATGAGTTTGGGTGGCCTGTACATTGTCATGAGTGCTGGTGGAGCGCCCTGGGCAGTCCATATGTGTGTGCAGGTCCCTTTCCCATTAGCTCTGTTGATCATTATTCATGTGAAGTGTATAGTTCTGGGTGTCAGTTCTCAACACACTTGTAAATAATGAGATCAAGGTACTTAAGTTCTCAAAATAAGCACTAAGAAAAACTACTGGGCCCTGTTTTTAGTATGTTACTCCTAGACTCTGATTTATAGGTGAGCAATCTTAGTTTAAAATGACCTATCTTCTACTTCTGGGTGCATGTAATATGCCACTTCTCTAAAATTATGGCCCAGATAACATACTCAGTAAACATTTGTGGTTTCCTTCTAACTGTTGAGAAAACATTTCTTAATTTCTTTTCAAAGACTGTCTTAAATTTATGATTTCTTCAACCTTATGATTTCTGAAACTTAGAAGAATTGCAAATTATTGAATCTATAGATGTTAAAACAACAGAAAGCAGAATACCACCAAATCGTGGTTCTTGTGCCTTTGGGTGGATGACAATTATTCCCAGTTGCTTTAATATGAACAACTTCTAAAAACCCTCCCGGAGTCTGGCTCTGGCGGAAAAGGACAGTCAGTGAGGCTCTATAGTGCATCAGCACCAAGGTCAGAGCAAGAGGCAGCTCACCCGCAAACGCCCACCCAAACAAAGCTGCTGGTTGCTCCTGGGCTGCAGTTTCACCATCATAGTCTTAAAATGGAGCCGGCAGCCAGCAGACAGAGTCACTGGAGACTTGGCGTGAGTCTCTCTGAGGCACCAGAGCAACACAAAGGCAGCTGGAGTCTGCAGGAGCAGAGACAAAGGAAGAGTGAGACACCGGAGAAGCTCGCTCTGGGGAGAAGGTCAGAGGTGCAGAGGGCAGGAGGAGCGAGGATCGGAGGGAGAGGCTGGAGGAAGCACAGGGGGAAATCTGAAGTCCACTGACACAGAGGTGATGACTGAAGTCATTTCCGATGATACAAGTCTGCTGGAAACAAGACGACTAGGGAAGAGGGAAGAGTAGCCAGGAGTCTGCGTGTGAGCCATGAAGGAGGCCGGAGGAAAGAACCAGAGTGGTGCATTACAGGAGCCCACGGATGGTTTGCAGGAGGTTCAGAGGGGTGGTGGTGGGGGGATGGCAGGGTAAAGAATATCAGGCTGAGGGAGGAAATAGCTGTAGGTATTGGATGTGGCAGTTGAATGGATTTCCAGTTGGCATTCCATCAGGAAGAGCTAGCAGCGACCAGTCGTCTCTTCTTGTCCTTTTCTTTTTCTTTAGGTGTCATCTCACTGTGTGGTTCAGGCCAACCTTGAATTCACAGTGTAGCCCAGGCTGGCCTTGGACTCATGATCCTCCTGCCATAACCTCCCATGTGCTCAGATTTCAGGAGTGCACTGCGCATGGCTGACTTGTCAGTTTTATGGCAGTGCTGCCTGCAGGGATGGACTCCATTTGTAGGAACCCACAAAGTTGTGGGATCAGTAAAACTTGCTCCTCATCTCTGGCCTTTTTATCTCCCGCTCATCGGATGGAGTCTTCAGTGATCCTTAAAACCCCTCTGTTGTTTTATGATTCTTAGGTTTAACTTTTTAGAAGTCCTTGTTAGGAGTTTTAGATAAGCAAGGGCATGGTGGAACACATTTTTAGTTCCAGCACTTAGGAAACAGAGACAAGTAACTCTGTGGGGCCATTGTGTTCCATAGCAAGTTCCAGGCTAGCCAGAACTACACCATTAAACTCTGTATTTTTTTTTTAAAGAATTTTTAGCAGAATTGATTTCTCACTCCAAACTAGATCTTCAGGATCCGGGAGCTCTTGTAAATGCCTGGCATGGGAAGTGGCACATACCAGACTATTACCAAGAGTTCCCAGGAGAAACTGGGTACTAGAATGCCATGAGATGCTAGCTCTTGCTCTCAGCATCTGTCGTAGGGACCACTGAGGTAGGTTCTGTTTCCGAGTGGCATGTCCCAGACAGGATCACAGCTGGTAAATGACAGAATGTATTTATGCCTGGGCACTACCAGTCAGACCCTGACACTGAGGAAGATTCTTTTTGTAATTGTACGGTAATGTAAGGTCACATGCTTATAATGCAATAAACCCGGAAGAAACTGACTAAGGAAAAACTAATATAGAGTTTACCCTGAATTGCAAAATTGCCTTCCATTCATGCAGTTCCTGGAAAATGAGAACTTAACAAGACTAAAACCACAAAACTGAAACATTTTATGTTCAGTCAGCAAACCCATGCTGTTGTTACACAGAAGTTTGGTTCTTGTGCCAGGCAGCTGGCAGGGAGCATGGGTGGCCATCTGTCCTCAGACCCCAAGAAAAATGGTAGACTGGTGAGAGTTCCAAACTGGAGAGACATCTTAGGAGGACCAAGTGAACCCGCAAATGGCCCACCTTCCATTAATCACGATGTACTGGAGTTCCTCAAAATCTTGCTGGGCAAAGGTTTCATTTAGCTAAGAAGCACCACACAGACCCCTTCCTTCCCAGAATGCTGGCGCATTCATTCCAGGCCAAGATAAAGAAGTCATAAAATTTGCAGGAAGAAAGCTCATTTCTAAGACATAAGATTACTTGGAAAGAAACCTGAGATGTGTAGAAAACACCTCTCATTTTGGAAGTCACCTACCTTGTGTTGATGATTGATTTTCTAAGTAAAATTAGGGACCCTGCTTTTACAGGGCTGGGGAGGGGGAGACTTGTATAATCCCAGGCCACTGGCTGCAGAGACTAGTCTGCGGCAATGCCCCCAGCCCCAGTACAGCCCAAGGGCCTGCAGGGGGCTTCTTTATTTGCATGGCATCTTGGAACACAGGAAGAGATTGTATTCTAGAACCTAGACACCTCTTCCCTTCTCTCCTGATTGGAATCCTCCATGAATCTCCTCTATGTGCGCTCTGTCTCTTAGGAAGGAACCTCAAAATTTGCAAACCTGGACAGCAGTGTGAAAGAAAACCAGAAGCGGACTCAGAGGCGGCTGCAGCTGCAGAAGGATATGGTATGTGTGCCTGTGTTCTCCGGCAGGAGAATAGCCCTGTGTACTTGGCCAGGCAGCTGGCACACGACCCCAGCATCTTCCATCTGCAGGGCACCTGGACTTGTCAAAGCTCTCTCTCATTCTTTGCCTTAACCTGTGAAGTTTTTATCAGAAGTGTTAGACCCAGTGAGAAATGAACACCAAGAGTTGCAAATTCCATAGACCACCACCCCTCCTCCCCACCACCCCTCCCCCCAGCCAGCCCTATTCCCCACCACCCCTCCAGATGATGATAAAGGAAAGTGTGCAGTGGGCATATCTCCATCCTTCTTGCCATCCCCTCCACCCACTTTTACATTCTAGGTTGCTGCCACTTTGGTCAGAAGCCTCCTAGGCTTCCTGTCTAGATCAGCTTTGGGCATATAATGACCCAGGAAAGATAGTCTCCTCTTAGGAAGATTTGGTCCTTGTATTTAGATACCATGACTCATTTGTTCCCAGCCTCCCTAATCATTGCTTAGCTCTCCTTACTAGTTCTGGGTCCTAACCAGATCTAGTCCAGTTCTCAGAGAATACCAGGCCTCCTTTCTGAAGGCAGAGACATATTTATCATCATCTTTGGCTCTGTCCTTAAATCCTCAGCTTCTAGCAGGGGTGGGGGTGGGGTGGGGGACAGAAAGGGAGATTAGAGACTAGACAGCGAATATTCTCACCCTTGCCTGGAGAGAACTTTCCTTAGGGCTGGCCATAGATTGGCAATACTTTTGAGGGTTGGAACTCTTCTGTAACCTAAAAGCTGACCAAACTTGAAAGTGTTTCACATTGTTTTGGTTGTTCAGAGACAGTTAAAAATAGCTGCTACCGAGGGAGGGGTAGAGATTATTTTAGTTCAGGATAAGACCTTGTACACACAACGGGGGAGGACAAACTAAACTGCAGCCGACAGTAAGTTTCTGAAGGACAAAGTCCTGCATGGTGTGAACTGGCTGAGCACACGGCCCGCCTTGCGCCAAGTGGCCTGGCCTTGCCCTGGCTCCGACCGTGCTCCTGCCAGAGTTTCCCTAAGTACCTGCATACATGAGAAGGTGTCCGTTTCCAGCCCACTGTTTCTTTCTCTGAAGAGTGCTTGTGCCTCAGTGGGCTGTGGGAACACAGACAGCTCCAAAGGAGATTTGGTGGGATGAATATTAAAACCTCTGCTCATTTCTCCCCACCTTTAACAACATTTATGATGGTGGTGAAACAGACAGTCCTAAGAAATTACACTGACAGAATCCTGTCAGTTAAAACCCAGACCTCGCTTGGAATTCACCTGTCTGTTGTAGGACCCAGTCCAGCGTGCCAACAGCGCGCCAACAGCATGCCAACAGCACTGGCTGTCAGCATTTTCCAGTCACTTCTAGTCCGTGGCAGCTCCAGAGCCTTAACGTGCTTGTCATGACTACGACAGTCATCAGGAGTACCACCCGGGTCTCCTGTAGAATGCCCCACAGTCTGGGTTTGTCTTTGTTTGTCTAGTGATTAAACCGAGGTCACACCTGTTTGGAAAGAATGTCACGGGAATGAAATACCCCTCTTGTCACATCCTGTCAAAGAGTTATGTGGTGTCAGAGTGGCATCTGCTGTCATGTTGATGGTGTCCCTGGCGATGAACCCACCATTACCTTGGTTAAAATAGAGTTTGCCAGATTTACCTCTGTAAAGCCAGCCCTCTCTGTCTTCCTGCATTGCTAAAAGTGATGGCCCAGAAACCTTGCCCTGGGAAATAGTGGTATATTCTAAATGTTGCTGAGGCCATGGCCATCAGGGCATTCCAAACTTCTGGAATTGTCTACACACATTGACGAGAGCAGACCTCACTGACCAGAGCCTGGTCACAGTAGACCCCACTATGAACGCACTTGTACACGCATATGATCTCTGGGCTAGAGGCTTGCTTTTCCTGAATAAAAGTTAGACATTAGGTCATGTAGTTCCTGTCATGTTTACGTAGGTCTTTAAAGCAATTTCAGTCCTGCAGGAGACACTAATAATTCCAGATTAGTTTTGCCTGGCTCCCTTTCCTCTGGTTGTGTGGGTTACCGAAGCCGTTAAACATTTCAGTGACAGTAAAGAAAGCTCCATCTTCTTCAGGGTGTGATGCAGGGAACTGTTCCTTACCTGGGCACCTTCCTGACCGACCTGACCATGCTGGACACTGCTCTGCAGGACTACATTGAGGTGGGTTCTCTGCAGCTGCCTGCAGCTGTGCCAGTTCCCTGCAGCCGAGCCTATGGCCTTCTTCTTGGCTTCCTGGGGAAGAAATTTGTTTCTCTCAGTATCTTTTTAGAGCCCACAATGCACACGATAGTGGACTGGGCAGTAAGAAAACAAAACAAGCACCAGAAGACCCCAGAAATGGCGCAGAGGCCAGCGAAAGCAATCGCTGCCTATTGAAACAGGCAGCCGTGGATAGGAACGGTAGCAGTGAGCACAGAGTGCAGTGGGAGCCGAGGGAACACGTTAGATGGAGGAGCACGATTGGGTCCCTATGAAGACACACGATGAAAGCCTCTTGAGGGGTGGGGTCTGAGCGTGGACACTGCAGATGGACTTGAAGAGATGAAACACCCCAGCTTTCTGCCTGGAGAGTAAAGAATGAACAAGATGAATGAATTTTGCAACAGGTCCTCCTCTTTTCTTTGTAATCATGTGTCCCCGCCTCCTGCTCTGGAGTGTCCACTTGGATCCGCCTACTGTCTCTCTTCTGCAGTGACGTCAGGTGAATTCCATCCAAACAGGCAGCCTGTTGATAGCCACACTAAAATGTTAAGTAGAAAGAATCTGATATTTGAAATGAGATTTAAAGGTTATTTGTAGGGCTTGGCTTCTAGCTCCAAGCACTTGCCTCTCATGTCCTGGTTCAGTTCACAGCAATGCCTAATAAACATAAACAAACCACAGGCGAAACATAGCACACTACAAACCAAAAGCAGCCTGCGCATGTGCACATCGCTGTGTCTCCTGTGCAGCCTGCATGCGTGTACTGCAACTAGAAAGGGAAGCTGCTTTACAGACTTTCAAGGATTCTTTAGGTGGTGTAGGCATGCCTGTCAACTTTGCATTGCCCGAGCACGAGTCTCTTCGTGGCCTCTGTCTCATCTTATCTCAGGAAACACCCTTCTGTGCTGAGGAACTGCGTGGAGTAGGCAAATACAGAGAAATTAAATTTAACCTACTGAGAACAGGGATGGCGGTGATGAAGAATTGAAACTTCATTTCCGTGGTGCTGTGGAGAAGTGACTTCCCTTCTGATCAACCACTGACGCTTTGGTTTCCAGCATGAGTCAGTGGCATCTGCTTTATTGTCTTGGGTCAAGGGGATGAGTGGGGTGGAGTTTGCTCTTTCAGATTTTAAGAAATGGTTGTCTACCCTGACCTGTCATCAATGAACATTGTTCTCTAAGAAAAAGGTGATTGTCTTCCTCTGTAGCTGCCATGTTAATGGAAGCATTAATAATGACAACTCTGTCATTCCCTTGACCTATTTAGTGTGAGCCACAACAGCACAGGGCTCTGCAGTTTGGTTGATTACACTCTTTAAATATTTCTTTCAGGGTGGACTGATCAACTTTGAGAAAAGAAGAAGGGTAAGTGGAACTCTCACCTTTGCTTTGCCAGTTTATTTTATCTGGGCATGAAAAACTGAAAGAAGTAGAGATAAATCTTGTTCTTTTATTTTTGGAGAGGCAGAAAAATGATACTCACTAAACATTTTAAATATACCATTATGTTTGTCATGTTCATATATATCACTCCATGAGAGCCCCACAAGGTCATTTCCCTCATCTTCAGTTAAAGATGAAGATGGAAGAGATTGAGTAGCTGGTCCAGAGACAGCTAGTGATGAGCCAGATGAGTTCAGATTTTGTCCAGCTGCAAAGCTCATTAATAAATTAAAGGTAGTATAGATCTGTGCATGTAGCTCAATGGTAGGGCACTTGAACTAGCATGCATAAGGTCTTGCATTTGATTCCTAACACACACACACACACACACACACACATTGACAGATTTCTTTCCTTACCCCTGCCTCATCTGCTTCTTTACAACTACTTTTAGAAAAGCAGGTTTACTCTATAGTTAGTAATAATGTATTGTGCATATGAAAATTATTGCTGAGAATAGATTTTGAATATTTTCCTACAGAGAAGTATGTGAAATACTTAATATGTTAGTTAGCTTGGTTTAGTCATCCTACAACAAATACCTATTCCAAAATATCATGTGTACACCTTGCATATATGCTTTTTTGAGACAGAGTTTCTCTGTGTAGCTTTGGAGCCTGTCCTGGAACTCATTCTGTAGACCAGGCTGGCCTCGAACTCACAGAGATCTACCTACCTCTGATTCTCATAAGGGTTAAAGGCATTTACCACTACCATATGTGTGTGTGTGTGTGTGTGTGTGTGTGTGTATCCATTTTTTGTTAGTTGAATAAAAAACCACCAAGTTTATCTATCAAGGAAATAAGTTTCTAAGAGTGAATGGCGTTAATAAAGATGGTTGCTCCGGTGGGTCTGTCTGGGTGAGGAGACGACATAAACTTCCCCATTAGATTATCCTTCCTGCCAGTTTAAGAAGGATATTCTATATCAAACTTGAATCTTTCTATGGATAGAATAGTTCTGCACTATGTTTTTTAAGTGAAAATATTTCTATAATTTCTCCGTCAAATGGGCATGAGAGAGGCCTTTGAATGTTTGAAAGGAAGATGGGTGAGTGTTATAACTGCCCTGCAGAGCTTCACTGTCTTCTGTCCGTCCTTCCATTCTGCCAGCACCGCTGATGTACCTAACAGGGAGTTTGGAGACAATCCAGGAGGGAGACAGGCGGATGAGCAGGCAGCCATAATTCATCTTTATCTAAGTTCAAAGCAGAAGTGGAGGCTCTTAGAGAAGCACTAGGAGGCTGAGTGTAGTCTCAGCTTGTGAACAGTGCTGGAGTGAAGACCATGGGGCTTGATGTGAACATGGTGCGAGCAGCCAGCCAGGCTAGGACCGACCGGAGCTTTCTGTCCCTCACCCTCTGAACCTTCTGTGGCATGGTGGGAAATACTCCATGTCTGCACTGGGTGCGGATGAGACCACTGATTTGAAGGCTGCGATCCCAAGACCCTGCCAGCTCTTCAGTTACTTCTGCCGTGTCCTGTTTTGCCCCCACAGTGCCCCATGCTTGGGCCTTTACGTTCAGCATTAACCTGGAAACTGCTTCCTTTCCTTTTAAGACTAAGAAGTTAGACATTTGCAGAGTTTGGGTAGGAAACCTAAATCTACAGTTTGTCCTCACTGCTGACATTATGAAAGGAACCTTGAAGCCTGTTAAGAAGTATAAATAATTTTGGACATAATCATGTACTTGCTTTGCTTGTTCTCTCGTGAGCTTCAGAAGGTTAGTTAAAAGATTTAGTAGAGTAGTAAAAACCCAAGGATTCAGGAAGCCTAAACATAAGCTTTGTGAGAGCCGTGCTGTTTAGATGGTTGGCCCCACCAGTGCGTATTTATTGAGGGGAAGCACTGGAGAAGCTGTGGTGGGGAGCTGGGAGCTTCTTGACTTGAAACATTTCTTTCCTTCCTTCCTTCTTTGTTTCTTTCTTTTCTACTCTCTCTCTTTTTAAGAAAGAGGAGTAAAACTCAATTATGTATTTCACCAATCTTATACTTAAAAGGAAAAAGAATCCCAAGAATGGCAGTAGGGAGGCCAAGGCACCATTGTAAACTGAGCCAGAGACTAGTTGGCCTGCTTTTGATGGTGGCTTTAGTCATATGAATTTTCTTTTCAAAGAGAAAAGAACAGAAGCATGCAAGAACTTAAGGGGTTTGAAGTGGTATGTATGTGTATTTTAAATTTATTTTTGTTTGTGGTAATAGGAATTAAACCCAGGATGTTGTGTCAGGCACACACTCAACCACCGATCCACATCCCCACCCCTGAGTTAGAGCTTTTAAGACTCATTCATTTACTTTCCAAAGCAGCAGCATTTCAGAGTCCTCTTTATTTTCCTCCTTAGGGTGTTACATTTCCATGTTAAGAAGACTGGTATTTGTTATTATCTTATTCGTTATTATTTATAATAATACAAATCTGTAATTTGTTATTTGTAATATCTTATTATTACAAATCTCCTTTTGGTTTTCTGTCTGATGTAGGAATTTGAAGTGATTGCCCAGATAAAGCTCCTACAGTCCGCTTGCAACAGCTACTGCATGACCCCGGACCAGAAGTTTATCCAGTGGTTCCAGAGGCAGCAGCTGCTAACAGAGGAGGAGAGGTAGGCTGGGTTATCACCCATCAGGGAGGAACCCCCTTGCATGCAGTGGCCAGGACCTTGCTAGGTCATCTCTTCAATGGCTCTTGGGTTCCTGTTCTAAGTGTCCTGGTCCTTGGTTTTCAGAGGGAAACTGAGTGGTCAGGACCAGGGAATGGGCATTTAAGTCCTGCCCTGCCACCCTGCTTTGAAATCTGGAGTAGTTCCTTTATTCTTCCTCATCTTCAGGATGCCTGTTTGTAAAAATGTTTATTTTAAGCATAAGATCGTATTCTGGAAAGTACCGTTAGAATGCCACTGCCATTGTCACAGAGTTGACAGCATTAGTTTTCAGGGAGCGGAAGAGGAAGAGGAACCCATGAGAGATGAAATAAGAGAAGAACTGAAGTGCTGGGAACCTGTGGGCAGGAGGAGGTCATTGACGGAGGAATAAGGGGGATGGGATGCTTTGCAGATCTACCCCGTAGGCTGGGCTGTGAAGAGAGATTTCACCAGAAGAGCCAGAGAAGAACATTCCAGACAGAGCAAGACAGGGACCCGAGCAAAAGCCTGGTGTCTGGGGGGCAGTGGTGCCTCTGTGTGGGTGAGGCACAGGGCACATGTTTCAAGACATTGCTGGTGTGCACTGAAAGGCACACAGAGCCTAGCTAGTGCTTTAATGCTGCCCAGTGGGTTAAGACCTTCCTTCTAGTCTGATGGCTGCCAGTGGTCTGTAGGCCTTATGTGGCATGTTGCCTGTTTTCACATTTTTAAGTGGCAGAAGGAAAAAATAAAAGAAGGATAATGTGGCATGAGATAGTTACTTGAAATTTAAATTTCAGGATCCCTAAATAACGCTTTAGCGGAATATAGCCCATTCATTTACATCCTATCTGTGGTTGCTCTCATGCATTAAAGGCAGACCATATGGCCCGCCACCTAAAATACCTACTATCTGGTCTGATTCAGAGAAAGTTTGCCGAGCACTGAAGTAGACCTCAGATTTTCTTTGAAGATTTATCATACGGAAGAGTGAAATTGACAGCAAAATAAGTATTTGTCAATGAGGAGTTAACGGCTTTGAGGGGCATAGCTGGTTCTGTCAGCTGATTACCGCCTCTGCGTTGATGGCCTAATGCTGGCCATCGTGGCCCGCCTCCTTCTTACTGTGTTCCATTTTCGTGCCTGTGCTGGATACAGCTACAGGCTTGGACAAGACGCTCTTCAGATCAGAAGCTCCTCTTGTATTTGCATCAGTTACTATTTGCCTGGCCTACCAATGCCAGTATCCGAAGCCTGGGTGTTTTTAATTGAGCAGGTATTGACAATTAAAGATAAGGTTTGTAGTTATATTTATTTATCTTTATAAATAACATAATTGCTTATGTCTGTTCCCCAAAGGTTAGATATTCTACATAAATACCTTCTTTCGTTTTTCTACCATAAAAATGTGTGTGTTTGCCCATAAACACAAGCACATTGGGAGGAGGAAGCAGAAAAGAAATGGAGGTGGGGGTCGTCGAGGGGGGGGGATTCTTCAAGCTCCGGCCTTGCGGTGGGATGAGGATGATCACAGGGCAGGCTGCAGTCAGCTGCTTCTGCTGCCAGTCACACGTCCTTGTATGGAATCCTACAGAAGGGAGCAGGCTCTGTCTGTCTGCTGGTGAGAGGATTAGGGAGAAGGGGAGGCACACAGTGTAAATGTACCGAGTGTGGCCACAAGCGAACACCCTCTGCCATCCATGCCACAGCACCATAGTCTACAGCTCTACTTTGATATTCGGAGCCTTCCTCTAGATTGGTGTTCCAGCAAACCACGTGAGTTGGGAGTCAGTTCTGTGCTTAAACACTGACCTCGGACCTCCTGTCTTTCCCAGCTATGCCCTCTCCTGTGAGATTGAAGCAGCTGCCGACGCCAGCACCACCTCACCTAAGCCTCGGAAGAGCATGGTGAAGAGGCTGAGCCTGTGAGTCCCCACCACCGCCAGGGGTCTTGTCGGAGTTGGGAGGAAATGTATTCAGCAGCTCTGAGTGTCCACTTAGTGTGCTTCCTGTCATGAGCTCAAAAGGCGCATTGCACTGGCCCATTCCTGCCCCCTCCCTGTAGCGTGACCCTCTGCCCTCTCATCCAGCAGCAGTTTGCCCGTCTGCCTGTCCTCTTGTCCTATCAGCTCATTCTCTACTAAATAGCTTGGTGATCCTTCAAACGACAGACTGACTTTTTAAAAGCACCCAGTAGTTTTATTTTGAAATCTCAGCTCTAGGTCCTAGTTTACTGGGCCCCGTGTGATCGACTTCCAGCTTTCCTCTTACAACGCTTGCCCTGGTCCACTGAGGTCCACCACATCACCCTGTAAACACACCAGGCAGTTGCCTGTACACTAGCCCTTCCCGTGGCTTAAAATGCTCTTTTTTTCCTGGATGTTGTTAAGAGTGGTCATCTCCTAAGAGTGACCTTCCGACAGTGACGTCATCCTCACTCGTGCTGACTTTTTCACAGTTTAGAGTATTACAATAGAAACATTACCCATCAGGTATGGGAGATGAAGAGGCCTTCTATGGTCAATTTTGTGAGACTCCACTCCCTCTGGATAGAATCCAGAGACCTTAGACTGTCTAAGGCCCCCTTGCCCTGCGGCATCAGCACCGCCCCAGCAGCCTGTCCCTGTCCTTCACTCACCAGGTGCAGCCACTCTCAGTTCCAGGAACTCATCTCCCAGCGAGCCTCGGGCTCACTCTCTGACGCCCCTCGACAGGCTTGTTGACACCATAACCCGTTCACATCACCTGTCTGTGGTGCCCTCCCTTGGGTGTCTTTCATCTTTGTTTTTCCCATCACATTTACCTTCATCTAACATGCTGTATGTGTCTGTTGTAGAGAATTTAAGCGCCATGAGGGTAAGCTTTGTTTTTATTTGTTGCTCTGACCACAGAGTCTAAACGCTGCCACATACACAGTTAAGTGAGTATTGGATGTGTTTAGAAATTAAAATGAACCGAATGCTAGGGCTCTTATGAGAGCAATACAATGTGTTTATGAACATAATCTAGGAAAAGGTTTCTCTTTAGCTCCAGTCACACAGAACAGGAAATGGAAGTATGGACAAAGTAGCTCTTGTGCTTGTAATGGGAGGACCTGGATGCACACCTAAGATTCGGCTCAGAGTTAAGTTTATAGATGCTTTTTCAGTTCTCTTTTTCCTTAAGATCTGTAGGGATTTCCCTTACAGCTTGATGCCACCTCAGCTGAAAAGAGGTTTTAGTATTTCTTACATAGTTGTTTTATGGGGAAGGGGTTTGGGTTATTGTAGTTCTCCAGATGGCTCAAAGCAGAAGTGTTCTTCCTTGGTTTCTTATCCTACCTGCGAAATGACATTCTGAAGGAAGAGAGAGGAGGGAGAACCAGTGGAGGGAAGAAGGGGAATAAGACACTGTTCCTTAGAGCCCGGGCTTTGGACCAGCTTCTGTAGGAGGAGCTCGAGCACCTCTCTGCTCCAAAAAGTTGATCTTTAGACTTTAATTCCAGGAAGTCTAAATTTAATTTTAGACTTTAATTCCTCTTATGCAGCTCCCTGAGTTCATAAACTTGAGTCTGATCTTTTGGGTGATGTTATCTGCACTGGCCGGGGACAAGCAAGAATATCCCTTAGGAATATTGGCTAGTTTTCCCAGGCCAAGTAATTCACCTTGACACACCCAACCCCACCAACCATCATGTAGACATCTTGGTTAGCATTTCTGATGTGGGGGTATAATGTTTCCTGGATCTGTGGACTTTTGTAGCTCAGCGTTTCTGGAATCTTCTCAGCCCCTGTATCTTCCTACGTTCCCTTTTCCAGTCTCATAGTCTTGCTGCATAGCTGCTCTTATACATGGGCGGGACTTCCTGTTGTTTCCACGTGTCCTTCAGCCTCCGTTTCCTTAGCTTTGCTTCTTGATGCTGATTTCTGAGGATTTCTTTCTAGATCTACTCATGATTTTCTTTTCTTCTCTTTCTCTTTTTTTTAAAACTTCTTTATTGAATCTTGGGGTTCACATTATGCACCACAATTCTGTTCACCCCAAGTCCTCCCATTTCCCTCCCTCATCCCTGTTGCATCCTGATTTTTTTCATAATTGTTTTCTTCAACAGTTATTTAACCCTACTGAGTTTTTTAAAATCACTATACATTTCACTTCTATGTGATTTTTTTTTTCAGATCCTCTTTTTTGTTAGAGTGGCCTTGCTCTGAACAGATTTACGTTTTCTTATGTTTTTAATGTTTTAAAATATACTTATAAAACTCGGCCTTTGGTGGACATTCAAATATTTGTCAAGTGAATGAATGAATGAATGAATGAATGACTGCTTTGGCTATGACCGTTCCATATCAGAATTTCCCAGGAGTCGGGGTCTCCTGCCCATTATGTCTGCTTATTCTCTGAATATAGAGTGGTTCTTGGTGTATATTTTGTAATTCTGTATTGCAAGCTTATCTTTATAAAGGGATTCTCTGCAGCTTGTGTAAAAGATATAGTCTTCCTGAAAAATAAATTCTATCTGTCTGTCTATCCGTCTGTCCATCTGTCCGTCTGTCCATCCACCCATCCATCCATCATTCCCAGGGGTGGCCTGAGACTCCTAACATGTAGACCACATAGATAGCAAATCAGAAACATTCCTTCCATACAAATTCAGGTCAGGACAGACAGGCTTCCCTGTTGTCTCCTGTGTCTGCACAGGAGAGTTTTCTAGCCTGTCTCTTCGCCGAGGGCAGAGCGCTTTGAGTGCCTGGCTTTGAATAGTGGACTGAGTTTTAGCATCCTTCCTTTCATAAGCAGAACCCTCATTTCACGGTCCTGTGTATGTGCTAAATCTGCCAGTTCACGGCTCACACTGCATATATGGATGTAAACATCAAATGGAACTTCATTATTATGTATAATTAAGGTGTATTGTTTTTTTAAATGACTATTTTGCCAACCTTCATACCTCCCATTTCCCAAAGAGAGCAGCTGCAGAAATAGCTCACCAACTTCTGATTTTCAGTTCTCTTTTTCCTTAAGATCTGTAGGGATTTCCCTTACAGCTTGATGCCACCTCAGCTGAAAAGAGGTTTTAGTATTTCTTACATAGTTGTTTTATGGGGAAGGGGTTTGGGTTATTGTAGTTCTCCAGATGACTCAAAGCAGAAGTGTTCTTCCTTGGTTTCTTATCCGGATCACGCCCACCTCGTCCAGCTGCAGGGAGTTCCAAGTTCATTTTAGGGCAGGAAGTGATAAGGGGCAGGGTGCTGGTATTCTGACCCTGCCATAGTGCTCCATAGACT
This sequence comes from Arvicola amphibius, assembly GCF_903992535.2. NCBI lineage: Eukaryota > Metazoa > Chordata > Mammalia > Rodentia > Cricetidae > Arvicola > Arvicola amphibius. The sequence continues at coordinate 68,952,353 of NC_052058.2, forward strand.
GCTCAAAGATGGAGGACCAGTGACTTGGAAAGGCTCATCATTAAACAACCTATGTGCTGTTTGGGGTTGGACATAATTTCCTGGCACAAGATAGTCACTAGTATTTGTTAGAAATATTATAGATTTTTTTAAAAAATGTACAACAGAACATACAAGATTGAAAAACCTTAAGGGCTTAATCAGCACACATCATTTGCTCCGTCGTGCGTTCTAGGTTTGTAACAGCCAGCATGTTTGACATTCTGTTTTCTGCAGACTGTTTCTGGGGTCTGACATCATCACTGGGAGCACTCCCACCAAAGAGCAGCCCAAGTCCACGGCCAGTGGGAGCTCTGGTGAGAGCATGGACTCGGTCAGCGTGTCATCCTGTGAGTCGAACCATTCAGAGGCTGAGGAGGGTTCCATCACACCCATGGACACACCAGATGAACCTCAAAAGAAGGTACATACTAGCCCTTTCCATAATTTTCATTCCTCTTGCAGCCCCCAGCATGCAGTTTGCCACATGAAGAATGTCTTGTTTCAGAGTTTTCAGTAGGTGTCCGAGACAGTCCCTTCTGGGGTCCCATTCCTCAGAGACGTAGTTGCAAAGTGCTAAGGAGATTTATTGGCTTATTCATTTGTGCCTTGAAACATTTTTATGCTGAAACGCACCAAAGGATTATGGTCCCTAAAATAAGTATGCTTTAGTCAAGAGACTCAGGACTGCTTGAGAAGGAACAAAGCGTAAGAAATGGAAATGTGCCAGCGTTGTGGTGTCACACGCTGCCTTCACCACACTTGTACCACACCCACGTCCCATAGGAAAAGCACACTCAAACTCAGTGACTTAGAGCAACCACCATGTTTCTAGGGGGGCTTGCTGCTCTGTGTCAGGCTTGGCCTTACACCACAGTTTTTAACCCAAGTCTGCTCACTTACCTATCATTCATTTGGAGTAATGGACTTTCCAGAAGACTCTCTTAGCATGCTGAAAGATATGCAGAAGAGAGGAAGAAGCCCCACCCTGTAAACACACCCAGAGAGCCTTTCCTTAGTCATACCAACCAACATTCCACTGCTTAAAGCAGTCACATTAAAATAAATAACTGAAGCGGGGAGACACGACCCGACTCCAGTGGGAGGAAACATGAAACAAATTCCCAGGGCAAAGGTCACAGTTTGCAGCAGGGTGAGGAGTTGATAATGATGATATCGTCGACCAGTAAGCAAGCTGTAAGTGCCGATAGTGGGACCCTCATCCAGTCCATTTCTCACGGATGCACAAATGAGTAAGAGAAAATATCTGTACTTCTTCAGTAAGATGGGAGACGGGACAGGAGGCCCCTTGGAAGCTCCCAGGTCAGCTGGCCTGCTGCGTGTACAATTAGTGAACAGCCTGTCCCAGATCAGGCAGGAGACAAGAACAGATACCTGAGGCTGTCCTCGCACATCTGCTCTGTGCCCTGGCACACACACCCGCACACACACCCAATTGTGCACACACATCCATAGACAGATATGTATCTCTTTCTCTCTCACACAGATTCTTTTAAAATCTAGAATGAGGCCTTACTCATTTGCTTTTTCACAGAGCCCAATGTTTTCTGGGTTTTGTAATCTGCTGGTGAATGTCATAGGAATGTGGCCATGGCTGTGTGAATGCCATAGGAAAGTGGCCATGGCTGTGTGAATGCCATAGGAAAGTGGCCATGGCTGTATGAATGCCATAGGAAAGTGGCCATGGCTGTGTGAATGCCATAGGAAAGTGGCCATGGCTGTGGTACCCTCAAGTCTCTGAGGGGTTTCTGTCCCTGTCTGGGAAGGAAGTGGAATCAATCTGTTGGAGCTTAGGTAGAGTAAGAGCCCATTACCCTTAGGGGAGCACGGAGATTAGGCTTAGGATGTAGCGCAGGGCTGGATGCATGGCTGGCAGGGACAAAGTCTTGGCTTCCGCCCCAGCAGCACACCTACACACACACACACACACACACACACACACACACACACACACACGGTCTCTTGGAAACCAAGCAGATGCTGTTGTTTCCAAAGCTCTTCTTTTTTGTCAGCCTAATTTCTTGTATAGGTTATGTTTATATATTTTCAGATGAATCTTTCCCAGAGCCTGGTTTCTCCAGACTTAAAGATGAATGTGTGACATGGGTACATGTAGCTTCTGTGCTGGAAAATTCCTGTATATTACCCAGAAAATTCTACAGCTCTGCACAGCGCCTGATTGGGCCTGGATGTTTTGCACACTCCTAGCCCGGACCCTGTGATGACTTCCTCTCTAACAGCCCCCACATGGTCTCTCTCCCTCTCCCATGTGACACTGTTTTCTTTAAAAGTAAAGTGTATTTCACATTCCTGTTTCTTCACGCTCCTTATCATCACTTATAAACATTTATTTTCGTGCCACTCCTTACCACTGAAATCCTCACCAGGAATATGAGGCCCGTCAGATGCTCTTTTATAACTCATGGAACCTCACCATCCTTAATGTCTTACCGTCTCTGTTAAATGTTATTAAAATCGTGGGAAGCCCGGGGGAAGTGGAATGTGAAAGTGAAAAAAAATCAACCAGCATTTGGAAAATGGACCTTCTTGGCCAATATACTTAAAGGCAAAATTATGTAATTCAAATTATCCACTCTGAGCAAGTGCTCAAGCTGAGTCACTTGGGAACACAGAAGAAAAATAATCCAAACAATAGCAACATATAAGTAAATGATATCATGACAATCCTATTGTTGACGCTGCATATCAGAGCTGGCCTTGCAGCTTGCTAGCTGTAATAGAAGTCCCATGTTGTGGAATTGTCTTTAACATAGGATGCCATAGGAGGAAGCAGCCCCTAAGAAAATAAAGATATCATAGTTCCTACTTTTTTAGAAGCCACATTATCAGAAAGCCAAGTTTCTTAATCTGTTTCTGTGGAAGGGCAGACACATATGGAAGACATTAGTATTGATTTTCAATGAATTCTAGAATATGTTATAGGATTATTATAATTCAACTTAGCCCATTCCAAATATTACACACGTATACACACACAAGCAAAATTTTCTGTAATAATTGACATTTAAATGGTTCACTTTAATGGTTTTGTGTGGGGAATACATTCTGGTGAGTTTTAAGCATCTCTTTGTCTGGTAATTAATATTGGGTGCACCTTGAATATTTGGTTATGCAGAGAAGCTCATTAGCTGCAGACACATATTTCCCAAGTGGCCTTGACATAGATCGTGGAAGTGTATGTTGCTGGACCTACCAGTAAATGGGAAAAGTGGCAGAGATACTCAAAGGCTACGTGTCTTTCGGGCAAGTGACCGATTCTCTGATTCATGTTCTCATCATTGTTGTGATGCTGTGAGACCTAGGTGGGAAGGAGAGGTGAAAGGTCATTACCAGTCTCATGGCAGTAGATCAAGGCAGTCGCACATTGGCTGACTCACCAGAGTTCCTGCTGCAGCATGCTGCACATTGCTATGTGGACACCATGGCAGAGGGGAAGTGGAGTGTTCCTGGCCACGAGACTGCGTGGATGAACCTGCGCACAAGGTTCTCTCTGGGCCTTGAGCTTCTCTAGTTGTAAAAAGGATCCGGTGATCTCTGACCACACCCTCGCCCCCCTCCCCAGCAGAGCTACCTAAACTGTAGTTCCTATCAAGGATCAGGTGATCTGTAATTGCACTCCCTCCAGCAAAACTGTAGCCCTTATCTTAGAAGCCCTTAAACACCAAGGCTTTTATGTCCTACTACAGAATCTGGTTGTGAAGTAGAGCTGGCATGGAATGCTCTCCACGGCCGCATTGATGGTGAGAATCAGCAAGCTCCCTGTAGGGAAGGCTTTCTAGTATCTATAAACTGGCTTACTGCAGCGGCTGTGGCCTGTATAAGCTGATATCTGCTGCCATCTCCTGGTTGACTTTCATATAAGCGACTGAAAACCGGAAAGCAAAGGACCAGGGTGCCTTTCCCTAGATTCAGTGATTGGACCACAGGGAGTCACTGACAGTCATATCAGCCCAGGGTCTGTAGGTGTGTGTGAGAGCAGATTCGAGAGACGCATGAGACAGGGTGACGCATGCTTGGTCCAGGGTCTAATGGTTCTGTTTCCTTTGGGGATGTGTGAACGCCTGCAGCTCTCGGAGTCCTCCTCTTCATGTTCCTCGATTCATTCCATGGACACGAATTCCTCAGGGATGTCATCCTTAATCAACCCCCTGTCCTCCCCTCCAACCTGCAACAACAACCCAAAAGTCCACAAACGTTCCGTCTCCGTGACATCCATTACCTCCACAGTACTGCCTCCCGTTTACAATCAGCAGAACGAAGACACCTGCATCATCCGCATCAGCATAGAAGACAACAATGGCAACATGTACAAGAGCATTATGGTAAGGGGTCCTTCTGTCTGGGAGGGTCTCCATGGGAAGAGCCCATGCCTGTGTGCCTGTCAACTGTGCAGACTGTTACCCTTGAATACGCATGGTATTTGTAATACCCGTCTCTGTGTGCACCCAAAACCAACATGAAAAACAGCAGCATCTTCCTGGGCATAGATTGATGGTATGTTTATCTAATGGTGCAGGTGTGTATGGGATATAGTTCTGACATCTTAAGAATTATTTAGGCCTATTCATCCAGGTTGGTGTCCCATTTCATGATGGTCAATGTGGTGACTGTCTGACAGCATCCCAGGGAGGATGCCCCTGCTTTGCATGCCTTCTTGGAACTCTTCCGGCATTTAGATTAATGAGCAAATTGACATGCCTTTTCAGTAGTGCGGTCCTTGGTGACAGAGCTTTCTCCTTTAGTCATTTGACTCCAGCCTAGCTCCTAAAGAGGATGGTGATGGTGGAAGTAGTTTGGGTCAGCAAGAAGCTACACATAATAGGTGACTAGAACTGGGTTTTATGTGTTCTTACAAAACCTACATTCAACTAGGGAAATGTCAAAGCTCATGTTGATGATGATCACCTTTTAGAATACATACAAGGCCTCTCATGGTAATAACCTTTACTGTGTAGGTCTTGTGTTAGATGACTAAATTCCTTAGTTGATAGGGTCTATCATATACCCAAATAAATAAATGATGAATTCTTTACTGCAGCAAAATCTACAATAAATCCCATTTCCACTTTCATTGTCATCATTTGCGTCCAAGCTGAGGCCTGGATGTGCCATAAGTGGTGTGGAGTCATTGTCTTAATATCCCATTAATTTGCTGACCCATTTGTTGAACACAGTAATTCCTGAGCATGTGTTACTAGTTATTGCCCTAGGCAGAGAGAGGGAGAAAAAGAAAGGGAGGGAGGGAGGGAAGGAGGGAGAGAGAGAGAGAGAGAGAGAGAATACACTAAATATTCTAACAGAAGCCAGACCAGATTGAAAATGGTCTTGCAGCCTCCACAAGGGACTTTATGTTAATTCTACAGGCAATAAGGTCTCCCTGTAGGGATTGTGTTAAGAAACCATCAGATTTGTTCATTAGAAGAGTAATTGGCCTTGTGGAAGCCTGCTGCTCTGCAGAGGTGGGGGTGGGAGGGGCACTGTGGGTGGGAAGCAAGCTAGGAAGCTGCTCCCATCTCTCATGCATGGCACGATAAGGGTTTGAGTAACAATCCCATGGCTAGAGATGATATGGGAGGTGTCTTATGGGATTTACTGTAAGAGCCATTCATCCCGTTATCAGTCTTTTGGTAACTGTTGTGGAAGGTACAGAAGAGGGAGGATTCCTAAGCAAGAGGGAGAATTTGGGGCCATCTGTCGACCTGGTGGCCTGTGACTCCATCCAGAGAGATATGAACTGCTAGAGGAGAAGGTTTCATGGTCTTTAAATTGGGACATCCAGATGACACCATTTAATAGATTGTCAGAAACACAGGGATGCAGGACCGGTATTGGAGTCCAGTAGTACATATCTTTCAGCCCCGTGGGGTGGAAATGAGTGTAGGATGAGACCCAGTTCAACTAGTAGAAGGGAGTAACTAACAAAATGCACTAGAGAAGCAGCCCCCCTGGGAGCCCAGGGCATCAGTAGGAGTTCTGGTGTCAGCACACTCTAGGCATAGGGCTTCTGTTACACATGCCAGCCAGAGAGCTGTGGGCCACCCGCACAGCCACAGGGCCTCGGAATTACAGTACAGTTACACTGTGTGCCATGCCCATGGCTGTGTGCTCTGTTGCTTAGGGGAAAACAGTCCATCCAGGAGACATCTTAGATCAAATGGGATGTCCTGGTGTTGGGGAGGCAGTAAACAGAGGAATCTCCAGGGTATTCCTACCTTGGGATAGGGCCTGGATTCGGGAGCACAGTCCCCTTTGCTGTCCCTTCCTGGGTCCCTTATATTTCCCAGGATGAAGCCTGGAGCCCTCTCCACTGGTAATACTGATTGTAACAATTAGTTCTCTCTAGTTTTTGTCGTACAAAGTACTAAATGCCCAAGGAAAGCCCTTGGTCCTGCCCTTGTTTTGTAGCCTGGCTTTCTCCCTAAATAGATTTATAAACCAGAATCTACCTCTTCTACCTAACATTTATCCCAAAGGTGTTCTTCCTCCTTTAGCTCACACTACTAATCTACTGCCTGGTGATAATTTCCTTTATATTATTAAAAAATATATTTTCCTCCCTTAAAATTTTGTATGCACCAATTCTTTCTTGTAAGTACATAAGCCAGGTGTTTTGTAATAGGCAAATCAACACGGCCCTTATTGCTGTTTACTGAATCACAAACAGCAGCTGCTGTCTGGGTCACAGGGAGGCACTTAGGCCCTGGAGGAAATCAGATGTGTGTGTGTGTGTGTGTGTGTGTGTGTGTGTGCGTGTGCGTGTGCGTGCGTGCGTGCGTGCATGCATACATGCACACACATGTGTGCCAAACCCTAGCTAGCAGGTTTTCTCACCTCCTGGTGGGAGCAACTTTTCTTTTTAAATTCATTCACTTCTTTAGCCTTTTAAAGAAATCGCTCAAGATATGGCATGTTGATGGTCCTCTTAGATGTCATCTGAGCTCATGGTCACCACCAACCAGTGGGCAGAGATAAAGAAAAGAAAAATCAAACCTGGGGATGAACAGAACCTTTATGCTTTAATTAGGAGCTTGTTTTATTGGAATATGATTAGGATACAGTTCAGATCTTAGTGTTCAGTTCTTTGAGTTTTAAAATCTCTCTGTGTCTGTCTGTCCAACATCTGAAATTGAATGAAGGCTGTTTCCAGCCACACCAAGACTCCCTACTTCCAATCAGTCCCTTTAACCTAGTCTTCTAATGACACAGATGCAGGGTTTATGTTGTCTTGTACTCAACACGTTTGTGGGATTCTCTCATTGCTGCAGATGTCAGTTCTCTGTGAGGTCTTTGGTGGCTCAGCAGCCAGCAGGCCACCATTTTGTTACCCATTCTCCTGTAGTATTAATGAAGATTCTGCTTGATTCAAACTTTGGAATGTTGTGGATGAATCTGTTATGAATATTGTGCACAAGTCCCTTTGTGGACATAGGTTTTCATTTCTTTTAGCAATGGTTTGCTGGGTCATAGAGTCTCATATGCCCCCGCAGCAGGCAGAATTGCAGCCATTTCTTTCTCTTGGTTGTCAACTGTTATCATGGCATCAGCTCAACTCATGAAGATCACATTGGCCCAGGACTCATAATGCCTTACATTTTTCATAGTCCTATATATTCTTTTATTGGAAACTCTAGTCGTGTGGGGTCATAGGCAATGTGTGTTTTCCCCGTTTTAGTAGAGGACTCTGTGACTGCCTGCCTGCCATTCTTTGACTGCTCAGTTGGAAGTAGTACTAACTAACACTCGGGAGTCCTGGCTCTCTGTCCCATTCTAATGGCAACTACTCCATCCTTCCTAGAGAAGTATGTGCCACACAAGACAGCAAACGTAAGAACTCAGGAGCTTAGGAAACATGAGCTAAGCATGTCACTGATGCCTTCATTGCCTTTGCAGTTGACAAGCCAAGATAAGACTCCTGCTGTGATCCAGAGAGCCATGATGAAGCACAATCTAGACTCAGACCCAGCCGAGGAATACGAGCTGGTCCAGGTCATCTCGGAGGACAAAGGTGGGCATGTTCTCCTCTGTGCAGCAGGTGGCAGCAGTGTGCACATTTGGTCTCAGCTGCTGACAGCAGAAAGGGCATAATGTGTTTCAGTTTCTTTTCATTGGAACCTAGTGGCATGAGTGTATCTGTGTGTGTTCATGTGTGCGCAACATGTGTGTGCCTGGTGTATGCAAAGGTGTGTGTGTCTGCAGTGTATGCACAGGTATGTGTGTGGTATATGTACAAGTGTGTGTGAGAGTGTGTGTGTGTGTAGTGTATGCACAGCTGTGTGTGTATGTGGTGCATGCACAGGTATGTGTGCTATAGCCACGTGTGTGTGTATGTGTGTGTGTAGTGTGTGCACAGGTATATGTGGTATATGCATAGGTGTGTGTGCGTGTGGTGCATGCACAGGTGTGTGTGTCCCCATCCAGAGCAGTACAATGGGTGGTCTGTACTCACCAAGCCTGGAGCAAGACTGGTGGCCAGCAAGCCCAGGCAACCCCCCCATCTCCTCCCCTGACAGGGCGTGGCTACAGGCACACAGCTTTTTCTGTGGGCGCTAGATCCAAACTCAGATTCTCACGCTTGCACATCGGGAGTTGTCAGAACCTCTCGTGCCCTGGTGGTGACCAGCCGCACACCACCTTATGTAGGATCCAGTGTCTCCAGCTGCTCCAACTCTCAGGCCCCAGCTCTTGTTTGTTGTTGTTTCTGGGTTTTTCCATAGAATTCTTCTTGCCCATAGTTTATGTTCCCCACAAAAAGTGCATTTTCATGGGCAGTTCCTGTGTGTCAGGAGTGAGTGGTCCCCATGAGAAGTGCGGTTTCTTGGGCTCTCTCCGTGTGTCAGGAGTGGGAAGCAGCAGGTGGACACATACTTTATTTAGTAGACACTGTGGTTCTCAGTCCTGCGTGACCCGGAAGGACTCAAAGCAGAATTTCTCACCTGTTTCACTTCAGCATTTAAGAAAGTTGTGTGTGTGTTGGGGGGGCGGGGAGAGAATTTTTTGTTTGTTTTGTTTTAAATTTATGACAGATCTTTGGTAACCGAAGAACAATGAAATGCACCTGTGAGGCCAAGAACTCATTATTTTAAAAAATGCTTTCCAAAGGTCTCTCTGGGTAAATAGTGTATCTGTCTGTTTGCTCATCAGAGTTGGAGGTGGGCTTTGGGAGAGAGGTTGGCAGGTGAATAACTTCTCTGTCACACTACGGAGACCTGCTCAGTCAGAATAAGACTACTCTGAGAACAGAAGTACACATTGTTGGCTGACACTAGCTTGCCTGCCTACAGACCCACACTAATGTCTCAGCTTAATGTGAGGATGCTGCTCAGTGACAGGGAGCACTCTCCTCCCTGGAAATAAAGGAGAATCTTGTCATTGTGGAGGGAAAGCACAGTTTTTTGGCCGACGGATCTCCGGGTTCTGTCTTTGGCTTGGAGAAGAGCAGTGAAAGTTCAGACAGTGCCGTCGCTGACATTGACAGCTGCCGTGTCCGCGGCAGTGAAAGTTCAAACAGGGCCGTCCCTGACATTGACAGCTGCCGTGTCCGCGGCAGTGAAGGTTCAGACAGTGCCGTCCTTGACATTGAAAGCTGCCGTGTCCGCGGCAGTCCTGTCCCAGCTGCCTGCTGGAGGTTTTCTCACTCATCTGCCTTTGCCTGAGTCTACAGGATTAATCTTTTGCAATTATAATTTTTTTGGGGGGATGCACATGTGTGCAGGTGCATGCAGAGCCAGAAGTCAACACTGGATATCATTCTGTGGGCACTGTTGACTGCTCTCTTACTAGTGTGGGACACACCACGTAGGTTAGGCTGGCTTACCAGGCAGCAACCTCCAGGAACCCATTCCCATGTCTCTGCTTTCTCAGTGAGAATTGCTAGTGTGTGTCCATACCTAGCTTTTTAAGTTTATACACACACGCACACTCGCACACGCGCATGCACATGTGCACACGCACACATGTCTGTGTATTATGTACATGCAGTATCTGCAGAGGCTGGAAGAGGGAATCTGATTCCTTGGAACTAGAGTTACAGATAGTTGTGGGTGCTGGGAATTGAACCCAGGTCCTCTAATAGAGCATCCAGTGCTCTTTTAACCCTAAGCCATCTCTCCAGCTCCAAATCCAGCTTTTTTGCTTTTTTTCTTTCTTCTTTCTCTCTCTTTTTCTTTCTTTCTTTCTTTCTTTCTTTCTTTCTCTCTCTCTCTCTCTCTCTCTCTCTCTCTCTCTCTCTCTCTCTCTCTCTTTCTCTCTCTCTCTCTCTCTTTCTTTCTTTCGTATAGGTTCTGGGAACTGAACTCAGGTCCTTGTCCCTATAAAGTACTTACTGTTCAGGTGGAGCCATCTCTAGACCTTCAGTTATGACACTGAAATGCAGTCGCAGTGAAACCATGAACCCAACAGTGTCCCGTTGAACTGTGACCTGCGGTCCACAGAGTAATACAGAGGAGTCCAGAGGGGCTGGAGATGCAGTGGCCCAAAGAGTGAAACCCAGGCCTAACTGTGCCCACCAGCTGAGTGGTCTCGACAGAAGCCTGACCTTGCCAGCCATGGCTCTTTGTCACTTAATCTGGAGACAAAAGCCCTCTCTGGTCCCTCATACCATAGAGCAATTATGAAATAAATAATATACTGGAGAGAGTTTTGTAGAAATGCTAAGTGCTCTATAGATGGGACTAGTTTTATTGTGACCCCCCAGAATAGGTGAGTGTGAATGAGAAGACTCTTGGGGGTACCAGAGTACATGGAGTGTCAGCAGAGGAGACCCTGATCATCTTGGGCTCACTGTGGGGTCCCAGTGTGAAGAAGTCAACGGAAGCTCACTTCGTGCAGTCTGTAACAGGAAAGCCCTGCTGCTTTCTTCCCTGACCTCACTGCCATAAATCCCGATATTCCCACATTTGCCCATTTTATTCTGTGCTTTTAAAAATGGAATAAATAACTTTGCTTTGTCACAGTTCCACTGGTAACCACCCTTGTTTGTAAACTGCAGGTGTTTAGTTAGGCATCATCGAAGTTGAATATAGCTTAAAAGTTAGTGGCATGCACCGGCTTCTGTAGGTGTTGTTTAGTGTTGAAAGGCAAACTCCAGACAGAGCTCAAAAAGAATAACTAACAAGTTTGACTTGGAATTATGTCAAAAATATTTTCATTTAATCCAAGGAAAGATGTCTGGAAAACTGCTTTAAGTCTTGTTCGTATCAGGACTCCTGCAGACTGTGGAGGCCCATTGTGTACTCAGATAACACGAGGCTGGCAGGAGTTGGGAAACTCGGGCTCTCATTCCAGCTGTGCGGTCCTGGGACCATCTTGGGGGCCCCATGATGGGGCACCCCCATGCTTGCTTCAAGTTTTAACATTCTGTATTTGAACAGTAAGTTCACAGGAGGATTTCTGATGCTTTATTTGCGCTCAGTTTCAGATAGGGGTTAAGTTTTGGGGGCCAATCATGACGAAGTGTTCACACTGCCAGGCCTTGTGTCTGGGCAAGACTGACTTCTGCCAATCAGTGATGGGCTGCCCACACAAACTGACCGGCTGCTGTCTCCTTGTCTCCTCTAGAACTGGTGATCCCAGACTCTGCAAATGTCTTTTATGCCATGAACAGCCAAGTGAACTTTGACTTCATTTTACGCAAAAAGAACTCAGTGGAGGAGCAGGTGAAGCTACGTAGTCGGACCAGCTTGACATTGCCCAGGACAGCTAAGCGGGGCTGTTGGAGTAACAGACATAGCAAGATCACCCTCTGAAAGGGACAGCACATCCCTACTCGCCAAAGTCAGAGTGGGGCTAAGAACGGCTGTGGTGACTGCAGCCACCCCCAGCGTTGGGGATCTTTGGTGATGCCAACAGATATTTATTGAGTTCAGATGTATACAAAGCACTCTGTGGGGAGAGTGGAAGTGAATTTGACATTGAAAGGATGAATGATTCACTGATGCTCTTGGACTTGGAAGTGAAATACAAAATGATCCACATTTGAATATATATATCCACATGCACACACACGTATCTAGTGTGTGTATACAAGAGGAACTTTGCAGGATATTCTGGGTTATGAAAATACCAATTTGCACAATGGCCTGGGAAGTTGAGGTCACTTTTTACAGGGAAATAGAAGGGACTGAGAACCTAGTCTCATACCTTCTAAATAAAAAAATCAGATCTACCATACAGAGTGTTCTTCATGCCAGTATTATAAGTCCAAACTCTATTTTTGTAAAGGGAGAGGATTACTTTGTCAATCACGTGCCATCCAATGAACAAAACAAACCGCAGAGGTTGGAGTAGCCACGGGCTGCATGAAAGACCACCGTAGGAAGGTTTGGATGAGTCAGTGGTCTCTGCCCTCTGCCTGCATTTGCCAGAGCTTCAGAGGCCTGTGTGCCTTGCTGGTCCCCATCACAATGCCTCTGGAGTCAACACAAGCTTGTTTCAATTTCTGGAAACCCTGTTATTTGTGTGCTCTCCTAAAGAACATGCCACAATCATTACTGCACAAGTAGCCGTGGTCTTCCACAACCTATCAGCCAGAGAAGAAAGTGCAGGAGGATGGTGACTCGTCTGGACTCTCCTGTCTTGGAGTGCCGCGACTTCATTGCCTTTCTGATTGCCTTTTTGCATGTAAAAGTGTCCGTCTGGAGTCTTTTGCCATTTGGAGCCTTGTACCTCTATCTTATGTGCAATTTGTTCCTCAGGTGTAGACATTTCTACTGCGATTGACTACATTTGATCATTTCAAGCCTGTGAAAGATTTCGGAGCAGCCACCTCCCATAATAACCCCTCAGAAAGTGTTCTCTGCTCATAACAGTGTCTGGTTTCCTTCTTTACTTTATAGCATCCCTTTGCCCAGTCACAGGGAAAGAAGGGATGGTGTGCACTGCCTCAGCTCTTCCTCAAAGAGGTGCATCCTTCTAGATGGAAACAGTGATATTCTTCCCTTCCCACCCCACACCTGCTCTTAGCGTTAATGTCAAGTGGTGTTTTTGTCTATAGCAAAACCATCATGCTTTTGCTTCTGATCTGAGCTATGCTGGGGTTTGAATGAAAAAGCCATATGTGATCAGTTGATATGTATAAGAAGCACTTTCAGACTGTTGTCCCCTTTTTTAAAAAATTTCCTAAATATCAGTTTTTATTAAAAAAATTAAAGAGATGAACCTAGGATATGATGTCTGGATTGTAACAGGGAACATTTTATTTTTTCCTAACAGTGTATTATATACAGCTCCAAAAGGTTGTGTGGGGTTTGTGTTATTTAAGTAGCCATATGAATTCAACAAGAAACACCAGGAAAAGCTCAGAGATTTGTGGCAATGGACCAAAGAGAGAGCCAAGAAGTCATCAGATTCCCTCGGTGTTTCCAGGAGACTGGACCGGGCTGTGGAGATCGGCTAGGTGTCAACTAGTCGGAAGGCACTTTTGTTGTTGTTGTTGGTGGTGGTGGTGGTGGTGATGGTGAGCCTTGTTTGGTTGGTGCTTCTGTGCATGGAGGGGAGATGGCAAGGATCACAGCCATCATAAGACTGAAGCAAACCTAGCCTCAGCCTGGCTTTCTCAGTGTCAAGATAAAAAAATAAATGCAGAGCTGTTGGCCTGGTTTAGGGTGTGACTCCCAAGACAAAGGTGTTATGCCCTGTGTGCTCACCCTGTGTAATTATACTGTATATGTAGAGACTAGATTTATATTCCGCAATGTAAAAAAAAAGTATATATATATATATTTACCTTTTTTAAAAAAGACAATGGAAATCCCAAGTGGATAAAACATGGCCTCATTTATTTAATGCCACTTTAGTTGTTTTAACTTTGCTTCCGGGTGAACAGCTGGATGTTGTTTCTAGCTGCTCGCGCACTTGTCTTTCTGCATCTCTAGCATCTGTTTACCTTTTGGTTAAACTAATAAACTGGTTTGGGACTTGGTTGGCATGTGCTGCCAGACCCAAAGGGCTTGTATCTGGATTGTTGTTAATTGGGTGGGTCCTGGGCTCCGGGCTTGCCAGCATTGGTTCAGGGGCCTTCTCTGAACCAACTAGACAGAACAGAGGAACAGCGAGTGGCAGTGGCCGTCTCTACTGTCAAGGGCTGTCAGCTGAGAGAGAAGAGCGATGGTCAGTGGTGCTGCTTTGCTCCATTGCTCTTCTCAGGAGCCACACACCAGGGCTGCCCTTTAAAGCTGTGAACCTGGGGTGAGGATTTAAGGTAGGCCTTGCTGTCTCACCTAGAGCCTTTCTCAAACACAGTGCTGTCCCATCTGGACAGTCGTGAAAACGTTGGTGGTGCTCCCACAGCAAGGAAATCCTCCATGGACGGGGATGTCATCTCAGGTGTCCCATCTCAGCTGACTATATACAACACAGCCTCCTTGTTCTTATATTGTCACCCAGAATTACTTTCCTACAGGTTCCTATAATAGGAGGCTGCTTGTTTGTTCCTAGCTGCCCAGACCACCAAATAATCACTCAGAAACTATATTATTTGCAGTGCTGTTTGGCCAATAGCTTAAACATATTGCTAGCTAGCTAGCTAGCTCTTACATCTGGGATTAACCCATTCCTATTAGTCTGTGTATCGCCATGTGGCTGTGGCTTACAGGGTCAAGTTCCAGCACTCTGTCTCTGGCAGCAGCTACATGATGTCTCCCTAACTCTGCCTTCTTTCCTCCTCTATCTGCTTGGAACTCCTGCCTTGCCCTATTCTGCTAAGCCACTGGCTAAAACAGATTTATTCATTAATCAATAAAAGCAACACATGACAGAAGGACTTCCTACATCATATCCCCATTTATGTTTAAACAAAAAGGAAGGTTTTAACTTTAACATAGTAAAATTACATATAACAAGACAGGTATCAAGCAAGAAATAGAGTTACAACATTTATATCTACTTTATTTTTATCATAACCAAGGAAAACTATAATTATAACTATTCTTCAATTCCATCAAAGACTCCATAAGGATATAATATTACCTAAGTTAACAGTAAGTGCGTTGTAAGCAACTTCCAAAACTCTAGAATTGACAGAGATATCTCACTGCTTGGACAGTCACCCAAAGTTCTTCTGTACCATTGGGGCATCAATCTTCAGCCTACAGGACTATAGTATCCAGCAGACTTTTCCATGAAGCAGTAAATTTCTTTCATTCATTCATTCATTCATTCATTTATTCATTTATTTATTTATTTATTTATTTATTTATTTATTTGGGTTTTTTTGAGACATAGTTTCTCGGTAGCTTTGGAGCCTGTCCTGGAACTAGCTTTTGTAGACCAGGCTGGCCTCGAACTCACAAAGCTCCTCTTGCCTCTGCCTCTTGAGTGCTGGGATTAAAGGTGTGTGCCACCACCGCCTGGCTGAAGCAGTAAATTTCAGAGACAGTTCCACCTATATTGGTAGTTTGTCAGTCACTTTCTTCTGTGTCCTGCAGAATGTCTGGCAGACTCTCTCATGAAGCGGGAACCCTGAAGGACTGTCTCACCTTCTTTAGGCAGCTTCAGCAGTCATCTCTCTGTGGGTCCTGCATGTCCAGTTCATACAGCAGAAAATAAAGCAGTCCAGGCAAGAACAGTTTCTTCTCCAAACTGCTTCCTGCTTTTTGTTGGGAGAAGTAATTTTTTAGGGGGTATTGACAGCAACCTTTCAGGGGATCTTGGTCCATCAAACTGCATTAGTGTAGAAGGATTCCACAGGTTCTTATCCTCTGTGGAAAAAAAAAAAAAGAAGAACCTCTTTTCCAACGTAACAAATCCTTAGACCCAAATTATGAAGTCAGGATACCTTTAAAAATATATGTGTCAGTTTAGCTTAACAGCCCATACAACGAAATGTCTCACCGTACTTAGCTCATTCACAGTCAAAAAATTCAAAGAAAACACAATTATATACATGATCCAGACTCTGTGTATATTCCATCTTTATGTGGCTTATTTTTCTTTACTCTTACTTTTTCTACAACTTTAATATTTATTTTATCTTTAATCTAAGACTGTACTCTTTTATATTATAGCTATCTATACTCTTTTTCCTCTCTCAAGTCTATGTACATTTATCCAACCCTGTGGCCCATTTAGAGGTCTTTTTTATCTGAATCTGTCTTTATTATGTATCTGTAATTATTTTCTGACCAGAAACACTCTTTTTTTTTATGCTGAGCAGCTGTGGCTAAGGCCAACATGGCCCTGCCTGCTTGCTCTCCCCAGTTCAACATGGAAGAGGCATGTTTGCTGCCTCTGAGAGCCATGCTCACAGCCCCATTTCCAGGCACACAGCGGTCTATGTTGCCATTAAGCAAGTTGTAGCACTCTGCTCACAAACCCTATTTAAATGCTTCATAGCCAGGCCTCCCGAAAGAGTCAGCCATTAGTGCTGGTGAACCAGGAAGTTGCCATTTTGAAACCATGTGGTTTCTTTGTTTTGTTTTTGCTACCGCTGAATCAGGAAGACCGCTCTTAAAGAAACTTCTAGCATACAGAGCCCACCTGAGAAAATGATGCTACCAAAAGGCCATGTTTTACTCTGTTCTTTTGTGTCTAGGATTCCTTTCCAGGCTTTCTCAGGTTTTACGTGGATTTATTCGGCCCCATGTTAGCACGCCAGGTTCCTAAACCCTAAAGGAAACAAGTGGGTATTTTAAAAGGAATTGATAATGTGGCATGACCTCTGGCATTATGTGATGAATTTTTCAAAACCATCCTAGAAAGCGAGCCCCTCCCCCCATGTAGACACTGATCTTGGAGAGTTTGGTCTACAATCATGTCTTTAGATTGCCTCTCTGAAACACTTTCAAGTTCACACAGGGTAAGTCCACAGGAGGCTGCTGTGCTGTGCTGTGCTGTGCTGTGCTGTGCTCTGACCTCAGTGGAATAGAGGAGCTCCTGAGACTAATTACAATCCCAACAGAAGAAGTTAATTACATTGTTGTTTTCCTTGAGAGATGTCTGAAATGAAATGCCACCGGAAGTATTTATTAAGCTACCTAGACTAGACTGAAGCAACCAAGCCACCTCAGTAACTTAAACCAGAGATTTTCTTTTTCTTTTGTGTGAATACAGCAGAAGCCAGGTGAGTCTCTTTAGCAGTGACCCAGGACTCAGTACCTCCTGCCTTACAATTCTGCAAGTCCACTCACAGTGGTTTCTAAAATGTCTTTAGTCTTAACAGTTCTGACCGACATGGTGCTTCATCCATCATTCATGGCCCCATCACTGTGAGGCTCCATCAGCGTCTGTGTGCAGGAGAGGCAAAAGACAAACACCTGAAGAACTTGTCGAGAACTGATGTCTCTTTCTAGAATGTTCCATAGCCACCGGAGACAGTGTTTAGAATAGATGGTGAAGACCTAAGAGCGGGAGGCATGGGGCAAAGGAGAAGCTGAAGACAAGCAATGCCAAAAGGAGGAGGAAATATCAGAAAGAATGATTTGAATTTGTGTAAAGGGCAGAAAAATTCAACAGAAGCCAGTCTATTTTAGATCATAAACATCAATTACCAATGCATATGGGTCCTCAGTATTCCTGCCCAGAAACCTATAACCTGTGTGGAAGTACTTTGTTTTACTTAGCAGTTTGAGAAATCTAACTGAAGCCATAACCTCAATTCTTCCCTTCTCTCCCATCCCCCACCCCTTTTAGGGGGTATGTTGATACAGGATCTCCCTTTCTGGGAGAGCCTAGGCGCTCTCAGCCTCTGCTTTCATGGCCAGTATCCAAACCCTCTACCACAGTTTCTCATGAGGAATCATCGCACCCCCACCACCATTTATCACCAGAACAACGTGATGGGAAATGGTCCGGTCACGTGTACAAACACATAAGTAAGTGCCAGGATAGCATCTTAAACAAGAGACGACTGAAAATCACTTCTGCGTTGCTCCCATGCTTCCTCTCAAAAAATCGAGGTGCCAAATTTGAAATGGAAGCAGCCTTCTAAATGACTGTTTTCTCTCACACACCCACAATCCTCATTTATATGACAGCAAACAGCCAAGGCTCCAGGAAAATCTTGTCTGAGAATGTACACTATGGTGTGTGTGTATTTGATAACTTGTTGAATAATTAGTATATCATATATCATGGATTTGAGCTAGTCTCCCATCTATCAATCAGAGAGAGAGTGAGAGCTCTCAGACATTTTGTTGGCCCTGCAGTTTGCGCTCTCTCTCTCTCTCTCTCTCTCTCTCTCTCTCTCTCTCTCTCTCTCTCTCTCTCTCTCTCTCTCTCTCTGTGTGTGTGTGTGTGTGTGTGTGTGTGTGGCAGGATGCAGGGGGCAGAGATCTGACTCCTAAGGAGACTGACTCCCTGCCCACTTACCTCCTTAGACAAGCTGTATTATTTACCTATTGCCTTAGCTGCAAAGTCCTAACTAATAGGCATTCCTACCCCTTGAGGTTTATCCAGTGTCGAGTGAATGCATATGAGGAAAAAGCTCTTTGCTTGGGTGCACAGGCTCAGCTGGCTGAGGGAAGGAAGCCCCAACATTCTTCAGCGGGAGAGCAGCCCAAATTCCAGGTGTGAGATGGAAAAATCTTCAAGGTAGGCTTCTGTATGTGTGGAACAGCACCCTGGGAAAAGCTTAGCCTGCTGCCGCCTTTGGGAAAGACTGACTCATGAGTTGGAGCATGCCTGCGGCTCCTACAGCTTGTTTCTTGGCTGTGGCCCAGAGAGACTCATGAGGACAGGCATACCGGCTGTGCACAGACTCCCTGGCCAGCCTTCAGCTTGTATAGTCAGGGCTTTTGACAGGCAACCTGAGCTCAAGCTGGGCGTCCCTCTGAGGGCATCCACCTTCCTGGATGCCCTCTGCAGGCCTGTTATACAGTGAGAGAACCTCACTCAATAGACGCCTCTGTCTCTCCTGTGTCTCTTCTGTGAGTCTGATCCCTGCATCTGTCCTGCAGGAAGGGGCTTTGGCTCCAAAGGCCCTGTTGTCCAGAGGCGTACATATGCCTGAATCCAGGCTATCGCTATCCCGCCATTTCATCGCAGGCCTAACCCCATCTCCGTTGCTCCCACTGTGGTAGGTTTCAAAGAATAAAGTGGTCCCTTTAAGGACCAGGCTAGTAACACCTCTGTTAAACCTCCCCCTAGCACTAGCTTCTACTTGCTTCCTCCCCTATCCAGCCGGTGCACCAGCATCGCTACCTCCAGGCATGACCTAGCACCTTCTCATCTCCTCTTGTGCTTCTGACCCAGAATCCCTCTGGGTATCAGGACTTTGCTCTTCCGGCTCCCCCTTTCCTCTTCATCCATGTACATCTCCATTCCCTCAAATGTGCTCGTTCTTTTTTTGTTTTGTTTGTCAGGTTGGACACTCATACAATCCCTGTCAAGTTTACATGCTATCAGGCTGGCTTAGAATAGCGGTTGGAACCTTCAGGCTCCCACACTGACACTTGAACTCAGTTCCGGCCAGCGTGTCTGCTCGGCACTCTGGTTCTCCTTCCAGAGGGGACGTTTTCTCGCGGATTGTTTTCTAAGCTGCTCTGAGACAGAGCAGGAGGCTGTGCCGTCTTCCAGGAGTGAGCTTCTGGACACTCTGGGCTGGGAACTGCACAGAGGAGCTCTCTGCGGGCTCCCTGGGGGCTTTGGAGCAGATGTTTTCCAGACCTTGGAAGTGCACTCACATGGAATTTGACTCGCACACCCCTTTCAAGGGAAATGAAGCTGAAGAAACCAGGGAGGGGCCTAAAAATGTAGTTTATTCAAGAGTAAAGAGAGTTGATTCTCAGAAGAGTCATCATTCTTTCCACCCTCCCCCCCTCAGAGCAGGGAAGGATGGCTTGGGTTGGGAGCAGTGCCGTCGGTGCAGTGAGAGCAGCCCAAGCAAGACCGTTTTAATTATGAACATGTACAGTGGAGCAAACACTCACACACACACACACACACACACACACACACACACACACACACGCACGCACACACACGATGGGAGAGGAAACGGGGGTAAAGGAGGGAAAGACAATAAGGGTGGGAGAGAGAGTTTTCAGTGAATTCGCAGAGCAGAATAATTTTGGCCCCCAAAATTTTAATGGCATACTGTCGTCCTGGGATCCCTCCCAGTTTCTAATACTTTCATCAGAATTTCTTCCTGAACACGAAAGCAAGTTCATCTTTTCCTGCCCTCGTCACAGAGGAGGCACCGTTTTCTGTGTAGTTTTTGGTAGCTTGACGAAAGCCACCACTGTTGGTTCTCTCCTCCGCGTGGGCCAGCAGAAATCCCACTAGGCTTTTCTTCCTTGCCTCAGATACCCTGCGCGGAGGAGGCTGTCATTCGAGGCTCACAGGGGACCCCATGAGTCCTTTCTCCTTCCAACTTCTTCCCTCTCCATATTTATGAGAATGC
Source organism: Arvicola amphibius (assembly GCF_903992535.2). Lineage (NCBI taxonomy): Eukaryota > Metazoa > Chordata > Mammalia > Rodentia > Cricetidae > Arvicola > Arvicola amphibius. The sequence goes on from NC_052058.2 coordinate 68,972,748, forward strand.
CTCTGCGGCAGCAGGTTTAAAATGTCCCTACAAAATGCAATGTGGCCATACTGACAGTTTCCAGGACTGCCTGTCCGTGGCTGTAACCCATTACATTCTGCTTTCACAAATGCCTGCCGACCTGTGACATTATTTTGTTCTTATTTAACTCCATAGTGAACTGATTTCTTGTCAGTCAAGGAGATCACTTGTGGCTCAGTCCCCGCGTCCCTCATGTTGGAAAGAGTACCACATAAGCACACCATAAAAAGCCTCCTGGAAGCCATCTTTGCTTTAGGTACTTGCTCCATTCATATAAGTGAGAAACAGTAAGATCAACGGGTTTGTACCTGAATGGGAAACTTTCTGACTTCAGGCACAACTTTATTCCAGAACCCTCTGTACTGTCTGCCAGGAAACAAACCAAGCCTTTAAATCCCAGAATCCCTCCCCAAACAGAAACCTCTGTCTCCAGGATCAGGAAGTAATCAAGGCGACTTGCCGTCGTTACGTAATCGGCCCTGTTTCGTTATCACTCCCAACATCCTCAAGTTTTCCATCTCACAGGCTCCCGATAGCTCTAGATGGATCTTGGCCACCTTTCATTTTGCCTGCAAAGCATCTCCAGCTGCCACACCCTGTCCTCCTCCCTCAACATCCCATAGACCTCCTTAGTAGACTCAATTCCTCTGGTACCCTACAGCCCTCCCACCGCAATATCTACAATACAGCTCTCTGCCTGTACTGCTCTTAAATTGATTGGACTCCACAGTAGACGGGACCTGCACTTGTCCCCTGAATGTTTTCATTCCCAGAACAAGGCCCGAAGCCAGGCAATGCTTACACATGGTTCTGGAGACTTGGGAGGAAGTTTGATTTTACATTTTATCTTTGAATGGTTGGGTGGACTTGTGGCAGCACAATGAAAGATGGGCACTTTCAGTTCCCTGTGACGAGAGGATGCTGTCTTGAGCATGCACCATAATCCACGCCAGCTCATACACGCCTACTCACCTGTCCAGAGGAGCTCCCTCAGCATAGCAGGGCAGGAGCTGCCCTGCCTCATTTGTTGTGGGGAATCCCATGGCAGTTCATGGTTCTCTCTGGTTTTCAACATCCCAGCACAGACATGGAAGTCCCAGTCGGCAAGGGTTTGAAGAGTCAGAGAGCAAGCATAATTTAGAGATAAGGTCCTTTGTTTAATTTTTTTGACGAGCTCAGAAGGCAGATCATCACTTCCGTGTCCTGAAATAGCACAGTAAGACAGACCTGGGCGTGGGATGCCCCCCTCAAGTTTCCAAGGGATCTGAAGGGATGTGCCCTCTGCAGACTACAGGTGCTAGCACACACAGCACACCCTGCAGTGCCCTGGTCTGGCTCCTCCGTCAGAAGACCCCAGCTTGAATCCTGAGAGGAATCAGGATGGGGTTCAGCTTCTCAGGCACCAAGAACAGCTCCAGGGCCAGAGCAAAGTCTGCACTGAAGACTTCAAGGGTCACAGCAAAAGTCAGATGCCTAGGTTTAAGATGAGGTCCCAGGGAGGCGGGGCAAACTATGAGGTCCAGGAACCTCTGGTTTGCTGAGGAGTGTAGAATAATCACATGAAATCACATGAAAGCATTACCAGGGACCCAGATCCGAGTGGTCAGAAACACAGGCTGGACAAACAGACAGATCTTTATTCACAGTCAGAAAGGTCCTAACCTAAAATTCTAGAATTGAAACCCAATGTCTTTTAAAAATGGAAAATCTTAAATCCATCAGACCAGCTGACAGGGCAAATGGGGGAAGTTCTCCACTAAAACAACAATAACAACAACAACAACAACAACAAGAACACCGCAAAAAGCAACCCAGTCTCTCCCCACTCCCAGCGCACCTTCCACCCTCTAAAAAAAACCACACAGTTAAAGCCAGGCATACTCACGCACATTCAGATTAGAGACAAAATACCAAACACCCAAGGAAGCCCAGGGATTGCCTAAGGTTTCTCACAAGCTCTCCAGCGCTCTTCCTTTGTTCTAGATGAGAAGGGGCAAACTGGAGCTGGCTAAGCCTGGCTTCTTGGCTTCTCAGCTCCAGCTGACCAGCTGGTAGAGAAGGCCGACACAACCAGGTGGCCGAGGTGAAGCTCTCAGACACCGCTGTGAGTCTGGGCACCATGATACAGTCCGACGTTGCACCTGACATAAAATTAGTCTATGAAGAAATTAGGAAGGCATTTAGGGGCCATCTTTTGAGAAAGGGTGTCTAAGATTTTTTTTTTGGCTTGGAGAGTTGCAGATTGTCAACTTAAACCTATTGTCCGGATCAAGGCCTCCCACACTCCCTGGAGAATAATTTAGCGTTAGCCTCTTTCACCAGCGGTCTTCCCTGCTGAGAAATCCAGACAACTCAGATGGTCGGACCCACCTCGCTCCACTGCAGTCCCCCAGCATTGGATGAGAGTCTGAGACACCGGTTTCTCTGTCTCATCTTACAATGTTTTCTACAAATTTGTAAAATAAATAATCCAGAATACAATGACAATCCAAGACGAGGGCGATTGTGAGCCTGGAATGTGTTCTGCCTCTTAACAGTGACATATTAAAGTCACACCTGCAGCTCATTCCCAGGGAAGGGAGTGACGCAAAGGGCGGGAGGGGCTGGAGCAGCGAGGGAACCCCAGCACAGGGCTGGAATCGCCCCATTCCTTACCTCGTATATATTACCGTTTTCTTTATAAATAGTACATATTGGGCTCAAGAAGCCACAATAAAAATGCCAAAGATTAAGACATTCCCCTCATAAATATCTAAATATTATAGCCACATGGAAGCTAGACATGTTAATGAAAGATCTAGCTGCCATGATGGTCAAGAGCCACGTCTCAGCCCAAGCCAGCTACTCCATTGGATAAGGAAGCCAAGAAGAAAGCACCCACTCTGTAGTAGGCTCATGACAGAGCTCCTTTCAATAAAAGCCAAATTAGTGATTTGATTTCCGCACTCCCAGGCATTTGTTACATAGGCCAATGTTCAAGGTCATGTAAAATAGACCAATAAGTATAGTTTAGATGGCTTGACGTTCTCAAGGTCACATCTGTCACAGAAAATGGACCACTCAGATGAGTAGCCAGGTCCAATGGCTTGTCTGCTTTGACTGCCCACTTACTGCTGTGACAGCGTGGTGGCACCATCTCTTGGACAAGAATACGAACCGTTGCCACATCTGTGTGGCGAACAGCATTCTATGGCTAGTGAGCAGAACTGGGCATTTGGACTGAAGTTTAACTTGGCCATTCCAGTAAAGGTATCCCAGGGAATTTGGTTTCTAATTTCTCTGTTCTTCACTATTTAAAGTATATTATTTTAATCAATCACATGAAATCACTTTGATTAGATGACGACCATCTCTCTCAAAACAAAAACAAAAACAAAACAAAAAACCCAACCAACCAACAAACAAAAAAACCTGGAAGAAACAGAAGAGCATCCCTTTAGAAAAGCCATACAGTGGTGAACCGTGTAGACACTGCTTCCGGGAGCTTTCAGAGCTCGTCCCTTGAAGGCGCAGTGTCCAGAGAAGTCGGTGGTGGCAGTGCTTCTGTGTTCTTGCTGTGGATGTGTCCTTGCTTCCGGGACTTCCAGGAGTGTGTCCTGTCCCAGTCAGTGGCCACTGTCTCGTTGTCCCAGATGGTTGACGTTTCTGTGTCGCTCAGATAGCCAGGCTGGCCCGTGTAGTGCGTGGGGTAGATGAGCAAGGGCTCTGCGGAGAAGGCTTTCAAGTCCCTGGGCTCGTAAAACTCCTTGTACTCGGCTCTGCAACGAGAGGTGCACAGGCACATGAGGGCAGGTGCCTGGGGGAGCAGGGAAGGACCCTGAAACCATGTGGGTTCATTCCCCGCTTTTCAAAGTTGTATCAGTTGTAGAGGACCTCACCACTTTAAGGCTTTCAGAAGATCTGGACAAACAAATAAGCAAAAAGGCCAGGCCCAACCTGTTGTAAGTGGGTAGAAGAGTTTAGTGAAGGAGCTTCAAGTCTTGCTCTAAAAGGTGAGTGTTAAACTCTGTTGGACTCCTAGTGATAAATAAACATGATCAATGCACAACCAATGTCCTGTTCCTGGATAAACAAATGACAACTGAGACCCCAACAGCAGAAATGGGGTAAGTGACGGTAGAGGGACATCTTGACCTTCCTCCAAGGGCTTCTATGAAAGTTATGTGGAGAATACATATTCATTATCTTTGTCTGTGAGAGAGGTCAACATTAATTAAATAGCTACTAATTTCCCTTCTGTTTCAGGAGATAATGGTTTGACTCTCTGTTTCCACCAGGGTTCGAAGGTAAAGCATGTCACATAAAAGATGACACGTAGCTAGTTCCATCTTTACTGATGAAATAAAACAAGCAAGTTGCATCATGGGAGCCTCAACACCTAAAGCAAAGGTCAGAGTTGGAGATTGCTTAGATCTGAGAGAAGGAGCCGCAGTTAGAACCTGGTCTCCTGCTCCACTCGTGAGTTTAGAAGACAACTGGTTGAGCAGCTACTGCACATACTCCTAAGGACCCAGAGATGTGTGGCTGTTCCTACCCCCCAGAGTTCATAGCCTACTGTGAGGACTGACAGGCAACCATCATTCACCAGACCCTTTGGTAAGTGTCCATCAGTCATAGGCCTTTGGGATTCTGAGTACCACAACTCTGTTTTCCATCAATATCTGGCTCAGGGGCCACCTCCTCATTCCCTGGGTTTCTTGCCATCTCCATGATGAGGAGTTTCATGATCTATCATAATGATTTGTACATGGGTCTATGTTATCTCCCACAGGGCGAGTGCTGGGAGGACGTGTACCACACTGCCTATCTAGTGGTACACACACACAGTGAGCAGAATGAACTCCAGATCTAGGGTGCTTAAGAAAATGACCTTTAACTTTGGGTATGTAAAGTTATGAAGTCAGAAGAACACAGACAAGTACATTCTGGGCTGACCATAATCCTGAGCACTGGGTAATGAAGAGGACATTGGGCATGGTATTCATTCCTCTGCCTCATCCTTCCTGTCTGTTCAAGGGACTCCTCAACCTTCCAGATTATAATTATAGGAGGATTCTTTAGAAAAGCCACGCAACTATAAAACATTCCAAGTTCTACCCAGGAGGTTTAATTCCTAAACAGTGTGTGACCGAGAGACGGGTGGCCATGGCAGGAGACTTACACCGGATGCTTGTTGTACATGATTGGCAGAAACTCATCCACTGGTAACATCTTCCCAAAGGGATCAGCTCCAACAAGCTTCTGTGCTCCCTCCAAAGAGATGGCATAGCCCAGCGTCCAGTAGGAGTAGTCAGCTTCAACCAGATTCACAACATTGGGCACCGCTTTCTCTGGCTCTTTGACTTGCATTCTTTTCCTGCCAATGTAACTGTAAGGGAATGGGGCGAGGAGAAATGTTCCAACTTGGTATTAGGATACTATTAGAGGAATAGAGCACACATTTAGTTTGAAACGATATTTTAAAGCCTGAACTCTTGTGTCTTGTGATAATGTCTACTACCACAGAGAACTTTCTGTCTGGATCCATTACTGTTATTGGTCCTCATGAAGTCAGTTCCCCAGCTCCGTTCATCAGCACCCCAACTACTCAGGCCTAGTGGTCTGTCTTTAAGCCAGAAAGGGAAGACGCGAAGAGATGAAAAAAATTGCTTGGATGATTTCTCAAGGATGATATGGGATTTCCAGCTGTGTTTAGAGAGGTTGGAAAGGATGAAAGAGGCCAGATGTGGGAATCTTGAGTTTGTTGTTTCACGCCCCCAGACTCTCAGCCTTGGATGCTTTCTGTACCACTGCCCAAGTGCTGGTGTGAACAGAACAGAAAAGGCTGTGGTAGACAGTCAGCAGTAGAGGGTGTAGAAACCCACGAGGAACCCCAAAGGGTTCCTTCTGGATGGGCTGAGTGACAGCTCTGAAAGCCTTCCCCCTTCGCACTCTGCCCATGCTCTGAAGAAGGCACAGAGGCGTGAAGAACGAGAACGTATTCCATCTTCAGCTCTTCTGGGGACCGCACACATAGTCACGGTCATTTCGGACTGAAGAGTCTGAATTTCTCGTGTGTAGCAGGAAAGAATCTTTCAGTAAATACCTGAAATGTGGCTGCAAGGGCCGAAGAACAGAGTTTATAATCTTACTAATTTAAATTCTAATTTAGGTTGTGCCTGATGGGCCCACCTCCAATACAACTCCTACACTTAAGGCTCAGGGAGCATCACGGCAAGATCGTACAAGCCAGAGGTTATAGGGTATCTGCTATGAGATTGCATGCCCCAGGAATGTGGGAAGCCACACCCACTGAGTCTCCACAATATGGTGGCCTAAACAAGACCCAAGTAAGGATGACACCAGTAGGCATGCTAACATAGATGGGAGACATCTCATGGGGTTTTTACCCTAGATAAAGAACTACAGTTAACTAAAGAATACCCAGAGCAGGAGAAAGAGTCTCCCCACCCCAGGGAAGAACCCCCAAATTGGGTATCCAATACCAAGTGGTTAGCCCTGAAATATATACATACTCATTCTACAGACTAAACAAGCTATACTTAGATATTTAGGAATAAATATATTTATATAAATATGTAAGATGTACATATATGTAACAGCAATTAAAGAAGAGGAGGCAGAAGCCATGAATTTGAGAGAGAGCAAGGACAGCTATATGGTAGGGTTGGAGAGAGGGAAGGGAAAGGGGCAATGATGAAATGATGTCATAATTTCAAAAACTTCAAAAGGATTTTAAAAATAAGTTACAATTTTTTGATATTTTAGCTCTGTAAAATGCTTTTCTTCCTGCAGAGCAAATTTATTATCTGGTAGGACTACAGTTGAACAGTTAACATTTTATTTTCGGGGTATAAATGTGTTCTGAGTGTAATTATACACAGGCCATAAAGATAGTACAAACACCATAAACTATCTCATTAATGGCTAAAAATATTGCTTATATGCTAAAATAGTGATATTTGGATATATTTGGTTAAATAAAACTCATTTTACCTCATTTATTTTTTAACTTTCAGTGTGTTCAGAAAATCTGAAATAACATATTTGGCCCACACTGCATTTCTTACTGAAGAAAACTCCCAGGTAAGTTCAGCCACTGTCTAGATTGTCCCAACTTATGCTTTCTTTTTCCTGGGAACAACAAGGCTGCTAATCACAGATGGATGACTAGCTTTTATGTCTGGCTGGAGTAGTTCTTCATTAAAGCAGCTAACAGTTCTCTAAAACGTGAATCTGTGACGTCTTAGAATACTCTTTTACTCTGTCCTTATCAGGCCAGCTGTCCTTCCTTCTCGGGTCTGATGGTACTCTGGCCTGAGAATGCACCAACCATGCCACACACACGAAGGGCGGTATGCCGAATCTCTGCTTTAGGTGTCCTGGACTGCGTTTTCCGTGATTATTGAGTGCCAGTCAAAGCTGGCTTTCCGTGCGTCACGTGAGCACAGCATGGCTTCTAGTCTGTGTGGGCTTGAGGTTTTACCACAGGAAAGGCTGAAGAGCAGCGACTTCTGGAGCCTAGACCCATGACCTCAACAAACTGTTTAGGATATGGATCACATGACTCAAGTCTGGCAGGGGAGGGCCTCTTTTTATTACATTGTACTGATTTTTGAGGTCTGTTTCCTATGAGTTAACTGGGCCATTGCTGGGTTTCCTTTTAAGCTCAGAATGGGCCATTTTCTGTGAAAACAGGTCTTCTACCAGGGTCCAAAATTATCTTCCCTGATGAGGTTGGAAAGGGCAGGGAAAGCTGGGCTGTTCCCAATGAGTGGGCTCTGATTTGACAGTATTATCTTGGGTACACAGCTGGGGACCTTGGGGTGTTTCTGCCTCATTGGAAGGAACAGAAAGTGTTGATTATTTTACAAAGAAAGAGAAAGGAGAGAAGGGGAAGAGAAAGGGTAGAAAGAAGAAAGAAAAGATGTTAGCTTAGAGGCAAGAGATGAGCATTAACTAACATCAGCTTTGAGCCACCACCCCTCCAGGGAGCCTGGCTTCCTGCCGCCAGCCCAGCTGTCAGTGTTTGCCTTTGTTAGACAACCCCCCCTCCCAGCGGAGGAGCTTTCTTCAGAGCCTCCCACACCCACCCGTCAGGGACTGCACAGGCTGCCCTGTCCTGGGATCTGAGTACAAGTTAGCTCTTTAATGAATGCCTCCTGCTCCCTCTTCACACCAGGCCCATAGGCCACTTTGCTTTGCAGGTGAAATTTCTATGGTCCTCCCAAGTGGTCCTCAGGGCTTCTCCGCTGCTCCACTGCTCGGTCAAGAGGCCCAACCAGTCTCATTTTTAAAAAAATCTCCTGTAGTTTCTCACCTTGGACAGTAGGTGGAGGAAAAAAAACAACTGCCCAACCTCTCCCTACTTCTTATTTCTAGAAACATCTGTGGTGTGAAAACCGCGGGAATGGCAGGAAGCGTGTGTCGGGTCTCCTGTCCGCTGGGGAGGTGAGCTTTCTGTACCTTGGCAAAGACTGCCTTTGCGTGCTCTCTGTCTAGTGACTCACATCAGTTCCCAGTCCAGCTGAGCCTTGTCAATGTCATCCATCAGCTTCATGAGCTTCTTCTTAAACTGATGCTCAAAACGCACATCGTCCTCAATGACGAGCGTCTTCTCCAGGTCCCGGTCAATAACCTGTAAAGGCCACCGGTGGGGAAAGACTGTGAAAACTTCAATACCCATTTTTATTTGTGAAAGCTCCTAACTTGGATCCAAGAACATGTCTGTGGACAGCAGGATGTATTGATGACGGTGGCATATTTATAGCACTGAGGACAGACGATCTACAACTCCATCAGTGTTACAACGGTAGCAGTCGGGCGGGTTGATGTCTCTCATATGCAATACTGAGGGGTCACATGTATTGTGCAGTTACAGTCACATCAAGGAAGGCACAAAGACAGGCCATACCATGCTATCAGACGTTAGGATGGTGATAGCCCTTGGGGGAAGAGTGACCAGAAGGCTTTGCAGAGGAGGACACCTCCAGCATGTGTGTCACCTGATTCTTGATGCCAGTAATTATGAATATGGGTGTCTTCCCTGCGTGTGATTTCACTGACGGTACCTTATGATTTATTTACTTCTACATATTTCTGTAACATTTTATTTAAAGCTTAAAGAAACAAAAGACAAGCAAAAAAGAAAAAAAAACTGGATCATTCGAGGAAACACCAAGGGGTCCGTAGTTCGGTTTTCCTTTCCTTTTCGTTATTTTCCTTTCTGGTGGGAGCTGAGCCTTATTCATGGACCCTGCACTCCATTGCCACCTTCATTAGTGTCTGGAAATGTAAGACACAAGGTCAAGCTGTGGCTCTCTCCTTACCCGTCCTTCCTGACCCTGCCTCGCATGCCTTCTGTGTGACTCTTGCATGAATTCATTTGATAAATGCTATCATGACAGACACACACTAACCGCTCCTGTTTGCGGTGGAGATGACCTAAGAGAAATCAAATCCATGCGGTGTGAATACCTTCACCTGCCACCACCCCACGTTGCACTGAGGCCACCGTCCAAGTGTCTTTGTTGCTGGCCTTGGGCTGACGGGATGCGCAAAACAAGAGCAACTCTCAAGCTTGCTTCTGAGATGCCATAGGCTCCTCTCGCATCCTGTTCTAAACCACCTGGAAAGTTCCATTTTCCCTCTTCCTCATCGCCAAACTGTCCCTCTAGGTCATTAATTACCTCTTTCCAGACAGAGAAGTGGCTAAGGAAGCAGCCAATTTCACCCCGCGTTAAAGGCCTGGAGGAGTAGGGATCACGGTACCCTGGCAGCATCTCAATGTTCCAGGCCTTCAGCTGGCTTGTGTTGAGAGCCCTGCGTGATAAAGAACATGCATGAAGATATCTAAGTCAAGGTGTCCCCACTCCAGTGGGGGGGTGGAAAGGAGGAGGAGAAAGAGGGAGGAGGAGAAGGAGGGAGGAGAAGAAGGAGGGAGGGAAGGAGGGAGGGAGGGAGAAAGAGAGAAGAGAGAGAGAGAGAGAGAGAGAGAGAGAGAGAGAGAGAGAGAGAGAGGATGCATGTTTCCTCTAAGCCTCTAAGCCTCTCTATACATGAAGAAAGTTTCCTATAATTCTCTGGGCGCCCCCAAGGCTGGTTTGTCACAGAAGCATCCTGAGTACAATGTTGGTAAATGGTAAAATGGCCTCTTCTACATGCATGCATCCCTCCCAGTGCCCAACGTGTTTTGTTTCGTTTTGAAAAAGTACTCTCCTAATGAAGGAGAAACAATTTATAGGCCCATTACATCCCGGAAGGGCTGAGCTGAAAGTAATGAGAAGAGAAACCATGCTCATGTGGCATTCCTTTGGACCTAAAACTAAAACAAGGTCCAATATAAAAACAACACAGATAAATTTTCCAAATGGTGGAGTACAGGTCTCTGTATAAAAGCAACGAGGCACTGGTGAGAATGGCCTCCATCAGTTTTCTGAAACTCTGGAAACTAACTAAGGTCCCACAATAATCCACAGAGTGTGTGTTAAGGCAAGCAGCAGAATCTCTTTAAGCACAGCTGGTTTTGTGGGTTTTATCTTTACCTTAATTGAACTCTTTTCTCCTCAGACCTACAGTATCCTTGAAAACCAGCCACCTCATAAACCCATGAGTAGCTGTGAAAACTGGGGTCACATAGCCTGAAGTGACGGGGTGGAGGGGTCTCCCAGAGGACCTGTCCCTAGAACACCACCCCTACTCAAACCAGGCGTCTCCAGAAGCCCCATTCTCAGAGCCTGTCTTTACTTGACTGGACTCTGGGCGCGTTCTCTGTGAATGGCCCTCTCCACAGGCATTTGTCCAAATTCACTTTAACATCAGAGTCATCTGGGCAGCATTACCAGTTAGGTTTAAGGAGAGGCTACCTAAAACAGTTCAGAGGAAAAACTGAGGAGTAAGATGTTTATAATACGGGTTTTTGAAAACCTTTATTATATCTTTGAGAATCTGGGAGACAAAACTATACTCAAAGCTGTCCCAAAGCCCTTACCTCCTGTTTTAAGCCTTCCGAAGCCAGAGAAAAGGGTAGTGACGGCAAATGTATTAGACATGGCAATCAGCAACAAGGAACTTTAAATAATCCAATTATATACTGTTCACGAGAGACAGGATTTAAATTCCAAACACAAATAGGTTGAATGTAAAAGGATAAAAAATGATCCATGATGAGAACAGTAGCCGTAAGAGAGATGAGGGGCTATATTAATATCAGAAAACGCAAATCTGTAGAGAAAATATTTTCTAAAAACAACGACATAGGACTTACATATAAATAAACTTGACTAACACTGCAAGCCAATTAGACCTAACAGACATCTGCAGAACACTCCATTCAATGATAGAAAGACATGCCTGTGTTCAAGCATCCCTGGAGTATTCCCCAAGAAAGCCAAGTGTCACAGCCTGAAGATCACAAAGACCATAAATCAAACTTCTGTATATTAAAACGACACAGTGGAATGATCAATAACAATGGAAATTGAGAAATTCACAAACCCATGAAATTAACACACTTCTACATAATCTATGGCTAAAAAAGAAATCAAGAGGGAAACTAGAAAATATTTTGAAATGAGAGAAAATTCAGGATATTGCAACTTAAGAAGTTTATAGCTGTAACAATCTAATTAAAGAGAAATACATGTGACCTAACCAACTATTTTTGAAAACTAGAAAAAGAAAAGCAAATTAAACTTACATTAAATAGGAAATAGAGAATAGTACATAAATAAATAAATTATAGAAAAGAAAACAATGCAGAACACACACACGCCTGCTTATTTGAAAAGATCAGTAAAAACTGACAATCTTTTACCTAGACCCATAAATAAACAAAAAAGTAGTCTCATTTCTATTAAATTGCTAAATTCAAGAATGAAAGAGCAGGCATTCTATTAACCTTATAGAAGTAAAAAGGGCTATATTATAAATATTTGTTTGCCAAAATTTAAAAAATTAGGTTAAATGGCATATGTATACAAAGGTGAAACTATTGAAATTATGTAAAAATAAGAAATTTTGACTAGGTCTAAAACAAGGAAAAAAGGCAAATTAGTAATCTGAAATTTTCCACAAAGAAAATCCTAAAGCCAGATGTTTAAGGATGAATTAATACAAATTTTTAACAACCTTTTCAAAACAAATAGAGCAGGAGGGAACCAATCTCAAATAATCCTATGAAGCCAGTATTATCTAAACCAAAACTAGAAAATGACAGATCAATATTCCTATTAAGATAGATGTAGAATCTTCAGGAAAATACCAGTAAGTAGAATCTAGCAACAGAAGTGAGGGATTGTGTGCATGAGCAGGTGAAACTTTTTTCCAGGATACAAGTGTGGTGTGAAGATGTAGCAAATCAGCATGCCATGCTGATGGACAAGAAGCTGTGTGATCACCTCAATGGACGATGCATCTGACAGCCATGTTAAAGAAATTACGAGAAAACAGTAACAAAAGATATACATCATCACCTCTCTGAAGCCACACCTCTAATACAGTACTCAACAGAGAAAATATAAATGCTTTCTCCCTGCAATCAGGAATATGATCTTCTGACATATGACAAAAATGTCAGTTCTCATTATTTCTTTGAATGTTATACTCAAGGCAATAACCAGGGCCATAAGGCACAGAAAAGAAACAAGTGCTATCCAGATCAGAAAAGAAGAACTACTAACACTTTCTCCAATTGTAAATGACAAGGTCTTGCCTACAGAAAAACCAGAGCAATTGGTGTGTACACACACACACACACACACACACACACAATTAGAATTGATAAATATTATTGCAGAGTCCATGATAAAGATACAACACCAATAGTGTTTGTATACATTTGGCAATAAATATTCAAAAATTAAATTAAGGAAATAATTTTATTACCATGCCATTAACAAATGCCAATGAACAAATTTTAATAATGTAAATGACTTACAAACTGAAAGCAGCAAAACCTCATTCAAAGAATTGATGTAGATCTAGTAAGTGAAGAAACTTGTTACGATTCCTGGCACTCTTCAACTGATCTGTAGATTTAGTGCAACTCCAAACAAAATCCAAGTTGGAGTGTGTGTGTGTGTGTGTGTGTGTGTGTGTAAAGCAATTAACACTCACAGAACATCAGGCACCTATGATAGGTAAAACAGCCTTGCAAAACAATAACACAGGTTCAGGACTTGCACTTCCTTACAAAGCTACAGTCATGAAGTCAATGTGGAACCAGCATAAGGATAGATCTATAGATTAATTTAATGAAATTAAGAGGCCTCTTACATTTATGGCCAGCTCATTTTTGACAAAGACTCTAAGGATTCAGAGGGTGAAGTGCAGTTTCTAAAGAAGGAAACTCAAATGACCATATGCAGACGAGAAGGGAATCCCTGCCTCACACCATATATAAAAAAGCTCAGCATGGATCGAAGGCTTAAATATAGGAGATAAACCCGGAACACACCTGTAAATCCCAGCACTCTGGAGGCTGGGGTAGGAGAACAGTAAGTTCAAGGCTAGCCTGGGTTACAGTCAGTTCTGGGTATGTGTGACATTCCCAGGAAAAAAAAATGGCCATTGTGGTCAGACCCAGAGAAATCTAGGTGTCTCACACAACGGGACACATAGACCTTTATCTGCTTGGTTTGGTTGTTTGTTTTCCTCAGGCCAGAACACAATTCCAAATACGCTCCCTCTTCTACATGAGAGGAAACTGGAAACCACCACAACCCAATGGCCAGAGACAGGGGAATCCCATCCAGTGGTGTGAGGGTCAGAGGTCACCGGCTGGAGTGGGTCCTAGACCCACTACACAAGCTGAAGTGAGCATCCCTGCTGCTATGGGCATCCTTCTCAAGCCTCTGTCTTCTGTGGCCCACAGCCTTAGAGGACCCTCCCTCCAGGACCCTTTGCACCCTGCTCCAACCACATCTGCAGGGGGACAAGTAGAAGACTCACTTCCCATCCACGGCCTCCACGATCTTGACCTCGATCTCCTGTTCGTAGAGCGTGCGCAGCATCCTGTCCCGCCTGTCCTTCCTGCGTTTGAGGTTGATCATGAAAATCTGATGTGGGAAGCAAAGGGGGAAAGAGACACAAGTGGCTCAAGGTTTATTTCAGGTTAATTGAAAAGCTGAGCAAAACTAATAATGTCAGGGCCAGAGGGGTTTGCAGGATAAGGAATGGGAAGAGAGCTAGGCATTGTATTTCCTTACTAGGCTCATGGGGGCAAATGCTAGTTATCAAATGGAGGTGATTTCTAAATGCAGCCATCATCAGTGGCCTAACCTGCTGTTTCCCTGCTATTCACTGATAAAGGTAATCTCCCTACTCTTGAGAAAATAAAGTGAAAAAAATTACTACCCAAAGACCAAAGGTGAGTTAAACTGCATGCATACAGCGCTGATGGGGAAGAAGTGGTTTGCCAAATGGCTAAATCAAACCAAGTGACTAAACGCGTTGGTATACTTGTGTTTTTAATACCGTCACTTGCTGTTTGTCCTAGGCCTGGTGCCCATATGCCTCAGTTTCCTCATCAAGAACTGGGGTCACTGTGGCTCTACCCCGTGAGTACTATGTTTGGTATCATCACAATCCACATCCTAGGTAAGGTAAGCCTTATGTCTTTCAAAAACTAAGAAAAATCTGAGACTCCATAGCGTGCTTTTATTCCTCAAACTTCCAGGATGAATGACAAGCTCTCATTTTCAGAAGCTTCCCCCACCATCCCACCCCCCAGAATTCTTCAGCTCTCCAGAGCTAAGAGGAAAAAGAAAGTGAAGAAAATGAGGCCCTTCCCTTGGGGGTTACCCTTGACAGAGGAGAGAGTAGTACAAAACACCGCTTTGGGTGTGAGTTTTTGTATTGTGCTCTACAGAGGACACCTGCTGGCTTGTGCATAAGGGAAAATGTGCACGTGGAGTTTGTGAGTGGGAACCGAGTGCCCCTGCACCCCTCACCTTGGCCTGTCAGTGCCTGATTGACAGCAGTACTAGTACACAGACGCCACTAAGGCCACGGAAGCCTCGTGAACACCGCTGCAGGTCAGCTACCACTGACATTTGCTTATTTACTTATTCAGTGGGTATGGTGTAAATGCGTGGCTGTGTGTGCCATGGCACAGGAGTGGAGGTCAGGGGGTAATCTACAGGAGTTAGTTCTCTCTTTCCATGTGGGTCCCAAGGATCAAACTTGCATCTTCTAGCTTGGCACCAAGTACTTTTGTTCACAGAATTATCTTACCAGTCTGCAAGTTAACATTTGAATAAGGGCCTCTTGATAATGAACTGATTTTATATATTAAGTGATTCAAATCGGAAGATGGCAGCTGCCAGCGAGAATTTATGTCACAGTGAAGGAGAAACCTACAGGAATAGGGCAGAGGACACTCATTTCCTCCTGATTAATCAGGGGGAACGGCAGAGGACATTCAAACCCTCTGGGTGACTCGGGAAAGACATTTAATGCCTCTGGGTCACTCGCTCTGCTATCTAGAAAAGGAGGGTTTGAACAAAACCACCCCTTAAGCCCTGTACATTTGAAAACTTGTTTGTATCTGTTTTATAATAAAGTTGACTTCATCCTATAATCAGATTGGGGCGCAGATTATTACTGTATTGAGTTTTGGCTCCATGATCACACTGAATATAATTTTAAATATATGTTTCAGGAGGATCAGAATTTATACTAACTAAGCTTTCAGTTTTCCCTTGCAAAATAGTCTCATCCTGTTCACACATAGATTCAAGGAAGCAACTGAATCCTTTTGCAACATCTCTGTGTGATGGGGGCTCGGCAGGCGCATGGCAGCAGGATTTAACTTCTGGGTTTACCTAACTGGATAATTATTAATAAAACAAAAATATTGGCCATGATTGCTGTGTGTGGTAAGTTTGGGATTTTATAGCTTAAAGCGCTGGGTTCTTTCATGCTTCCTTCTCTCCTGTTTAGAATCCTGTCAAGGGCCATGTGCTGTTCCCAGGTTTTACAGACATAGGAAGGAAATGGCATATCCCCTGCGCAGCCACAGAGCCACCTGGGGTCACCCGAGGAGACAAAGCAAAACAAAGCAAAATAAACGGAGAAGCCTCCCAAAAAGTCCCCTGCAAACCAGAGGCCTCCCGTCAAGGAAGCTTTTAGTAAATAATAGTCCCGTCCTGGGCCCTGCCAGGGCAGGGGCAGTGAAGTGAGTAGCCACGAAGGAAAAACACAGACGGCTCGCTCATACTTAGTAAACAGAGCAAAGAACTGAGTGCCAACTGCAGCCAGACACCAGCAACCAGGTCACAGCATGGGAGGACGGAAAAGGCCTCTGACACCCCTTTTCCACAGCCCATGTCTGCTGCAGACAGAGAGATGATTATCCCTGGCTGTGGAAAGTGGAGTCCCTGCCTGCCTCACCTTCTAGGGCTGACCTAAGGCTGCCCAAGGCAGAGCCAAATGGTCCTGGTTTTGTTTCATTGGCTGTGACTTGGTCCTCACAGAAATAGGATGCCAGGAGGAAAAAGGGAGATACTGAAAGACACTTGAGCACTCTCTGCTAGGGGATGAGAAGAGTCCAGAGCCCCATGGGATGAGAGCTGCACTCAGTCACAGCAAGTGTGTGTGTGTGTGGAGGGGGGCAGCCCACCCCAGGGAGAGGCCACCCACCACATCACACCACACCCAGGTAGGGCTCACGGGCCCACCCACCTCCACCCACCCCTGTGGTACTGGTCAGCCCACCCTTGTAGCACTGGTCAGTTTTGAAAACTATTTACTATTTACTATTTTTAGTAAATAGAATTAGACTCAATAAGGTCTATTTATACTTTGCCACATTTAAATTCGTCTCTCCTTTTTCTGCCTTCTGTGGAAATAGCACAATCACTATTTGATATTCATGAAGTACCCATTTCAGCTTGGAAGTCTAGCTTCAAGTCAGTTTTGTAGAGGAAAGCCCGATTCCTGCTTCTTTAGCTCATTGGGATGGACGTTTTTGGGGGACACTGATGTTAATGTTCTGATGTGATAAGGCCTTTTGCTCCTGTTAAAGTGTCCCGAGTTCAAAGCACAATGCTTGGCTTAAATCCAGAGCCGCTGGAAGAATTCTGTCTCAGTTTGTGGCCTCCTGGAATGTCACAGCTCCAGCCCACAGAACTCCTCAGTACTGACCAGCAACCACATAAGGGGCCAGGAAGGGCTCTGGGACACAGACTCACCATTCTGGCCCTGCAGACCGCCTGTTTACACGCTGCCAAGAACAGCGCCTCTGTGTAGTCTGCTCCTCTTCCTTCCTTCTTTCCTTCCTTCCTTCCTTCCTTCCTTCCTTCCTTCCTTCCTTCCTTCCTTCCTCTCTTCCTCCCTCCCACCCTCCCTCCCTCTCTCCCTCTCTCCCTCCCTCCCTCCCTCCCTCCCTCCTTCCTTCCTTCCTTCCTTCCTTCCTTCCTTCCTTCCTTCCTTCTTCTTCCCTTCCTCCCTCTGTTTCTCCCCTCTCCCTCCCTCCCTCTCTCCCTCCCTCCTTCCTTCCTTCCTTCCTTCCTTCCTTCCTCCTTCCCTCCCTCCCTCCTCCCTTCCTTCCTTCCTTCCTCTTCCCTTCCTCCCTGTTTCCCCCCTCTCCCTCCCTCCTTCTCTTCTGCCTCCCTCCATCCCTCTTTCCCATCCTCCCCTTTCCCTTTCCCTCATCACCCTCCTTCTCTCTCCCCATTTCCTTACCCTCTTCTCTTTCTCCCTCTCTTCTTCCCCCCTTTCATTTGTGATGCCAGGAATTGAACCCAGGGCTCCATTCATCCCTAGAAAGCGCTCTACCATTGAGCTAACCGCCCACTTCTGCTTTGTTGTTTACATCCTTACAACTGCATGGCAGATGTGGCCCTAGGGAGCTATCGGAAGTTCCTGCCTGCCGAGAGACAGAATTTTAGAACATGCTTCTCTCTCATTTGTCCTTTGATTCTGCCCTCCATCTTTTTCCATGGAAGAAAAGCAGAAAGAACACAAATCATAGAGTGTTCTGGAATAGTCTTCCATCCATTCACCTATGGCAGAATAAAGTTAATGTCTCCAGAACAGAAAATATATTTACCTTATCCTCGAACTGCACTAAGAAGCTTGGTAAAATACATAGCAAATCCACATACATGGCTAAATAATTCTTTTTGATTCAGTTTTCTCTAGTCCTCCTTTGTGAAAACCAGAAAACAGAATGACAACAGACCCAAGTCCTCGGGGCCTTCCCAGTTGCCAAGCATGCCTGCTTTGTCTCAGACACGTTTGGTCTTCTAGTTCAACATGAACACACACATGTGCGTGTTTACACACACACACACACACATACACACACACAAATACACACAGGTGCGTGCGCATGCACGGGGAGAGACAGAGAGACAGAGAGAGACTTTCCTACCTCATCAAATCCCATCTTGTCTGGATACTTAGGGACAACTGACACAAACTGGGAAGGTTCCATTGGAGGACGGTCAACTGGAAGGCAGAAGAAAGGGTGCTTTGTTAGAGGAGGGTCAGGGAACAGATCAGTACCAGCACCACAGTGTCGAGGACTGAGACCCATGCTTGACACCAGGGTGGGGACAACTGTTCTGCAGTCCCCCCCGCACCATTCATTTCTCATTCCACACCCTGTCCAGATCTTTTGCCTCATCTTGTCCTTGTCTTCTCTTCACCAGTTCCAGCCAGTTTGTGTCCCTGACATTGCATCAACGTGCTTCTTATGAGAACCCGTGGCAGAGCTCTCTTTCTCTTCCTCCTCCCCTTTCTTGACAGGCTCTCACTCTGTAGCCCAGGATAGTCTGGGACTTGCTATGTAGCTCAGGCTGGCCCGAAACTCTTGAGTCTGCTGTCTTAGCCTCCCAAGTGTTAGGATCCCAGGCATGAGCGTCTGGGATGGCGTTCTAGTCTGACATCACTGAGGGTCGCTCCTTCATCCTCATTTCACGTGGCCTCCCAACAGCCTTTGGCTCTTTCTCAAACATACCTCCTTATTAATTCCCAGCTTTCTGGCTGCCAGTCTACTCTGGGGATCTTTCCTCCTTTGTTTTCCTATATGAGGTCACACTGTTCCTTGGCTAATGCGGTGCTAATGATTCTCAAATGTCTCGATGGATTCTCTTCCTTGAATCCAGAGATTCACATCCATCAAGAGAGACATTTATCTCCTGGTCCCTCTGCTCCGACATGCAATAAATACTTCAGGCATATACAATGAAGTGAAGACTTTTTTGACTCAGTAAGTTGTATGGACCAAAATGTTGGAGTCATCGTTCCTAATTCCCCCATTGCTTTACGGACCACCTCCAAGCCTCTGTGAGACTCTACCATTAGCATGTACCTTAAACCTGTCTGCTTCTCATTACCTCTCTGCTATAGCTCAAGTCTCAACCACTAACATCTCTCAGCAGGAGAAATGTATTAATCCTGTACACTCTAATACCCACACCATAGCTTAAGTGATCTTTCTAAATACATAAATCACATTACACCACCCAATGGGTTCACATTGCTCTTAGGATGAAATCCAAATTCCTTGCCGTGGGCAGTGTGTTCTGCATCCATCCATGACTTCATCTCCCTCTACCCAGCTCCTCATTCCCCATCATGTTGGCATCTGGCCCTGGAACTCTTCCAGGATTTCCCCGTACTAATGGTCTTTATACGTATTGTTCTTTCTGCTTGAAATCTTTCTCCCGAAGATTCATGCAACTCTTTCCTTGTTATATTACCTGTATCTCTGATAGAATATAAGTTCTTGATGGCAAGGTTTTTGCTTGATTTGTTCATTGCTGTATTTCGTTATTATGGGAAATTGTGCACTATGCATGTGTTGAGTGAATATTTACAGCCTGACATTTTTTCCCCCTAAGGCCTTCATTGGTACTTTAGGATGGATATTCTACTTTTTCTGGACTATTTACTTAAGGACCATATCAGTCAAGCCACTTCAACCTTTTTAGCTTTATTTACTCCTAATATTCTAGTCCTTTTTCTTCTAGGATGGAAATTCCTTGTCTGCTCAGTCTCTTCCCTCACCCCGCAGTGTCTTGCCATATCATTTCTCTTGTTTGAGCTACCCACTTCTAGCCAGGACAAGCTGAAGAGGCACCAGGGCTGGATGTGACCCCACAGGTCATGGTAACTTCTCTCTGTTCTAAATTCCTATTGCCTTTGCATCTGCTGTGTTCACAGCACACTATACTATTGATGTCATGTCTCCCCAATTATACTGTGATCCTCTGAAAACCGAGGGTTAGCTATAAAATGTTTCGACTTCTTAGTACCTTTGTGGATTGACTCTTATCACAGGTATGGATCCCACATCTATTCATTAAAGATTACATGTTCTAACAGTTCAATCATTATTCCTTTTCCTTCCTTCTTTCCTCCCTCCCTCCCTCCCTCCCTCCCTCCCTCCCTCCCTCCCTCCCTCCCTCTCTCTCTCTCTCTCTCTCTCTCTCTCTCTCTCTCTCTCTCTCTCTCTCTCTCTCGGGTTTTTTTTTTTTTTTTGAGACAGGGTTTCTCTGTGTAACAGCTCTGGCTGTCCTGGAACTCTCTCTGTAGACCAGGCTGGCCTCAAACTCACCTGCCTCTGCCTCCCAGGTGCTGGGATTAAAGGCGTGCGCCACCACACCCAGCTTCAGCATTTTCCAGTAACAATGCCAGTAGATGATTTCTACTGACTAGTGAATATCCTGTGTGGTTTAATTTCTCATTCACCTCTATTCAGAGATTTTACAGCTATGATTTCATCATTACCAGTATTTTATCCTTCCTACATTGGCCTTCCACCCACCCACAGTTTTGCATTATAACCGTCAACCTCTTATCTTTAAGTGGAATAAGGCATTAAGAGTAAAAGATAGGTTGGAATGAATGCCCTATAGGTTTATTTTTAGACTCCCTGAGGTGCCTGTGGGCTTCCAGTTGATTTAAAATTTCAGTTATGCCCAGTGTTGTAAGGTTCAGGATGTGAACTCTTAACAAAGCTAAAGCCAGATACAGTAAATGCATGCATTAAATAAAATGCCATAAATGCATCCCTTAGCACATGTGTGGCCATGTGCAAGGAAAGCATAGTGACAGGTGGGACTCCCAGGCTCTTGTCCCGTGGAGTCCACCTGGCTAGAAAAGGGACTGTGCGTATTTGGAAGGTGTAATCATTAAGATCTTTATTGATCATGCATACGAGAACTTTCCCCATGCTCAGGCCTGTGGAGGAAGACAAGGTCTGGTTGGTCACTCTGTGAGCTGACATCTACTTGGGAGTCAAGACTGTCAGCCATGAAATGGCAATAGTAAGGTTTGGCACTTTCATGAAGTGTTAAATGGAGACATAATAATTGCTAAATGGAGTCATAATAATTATCACACTTCATTATTTTGTGAAACTGATTATAAATATTTACATATATACGAATGTAGTTGTCACACTTATTTTGTGAAGCTAATTATACATTATATATATGTATATATGTGTAATTATCATACTTCGTTATTTTAATTAGCTGAATATATATATATAAAATTTGTTACTCTCAATCCTGCAGAATTGTTATTGTCACTTTACAAAATGAAAACAAAGCAAAACACCCAAAACTAAAGTGATTCTCTTTTTGTAAGAGCCAGAGCCTGGGTTCAAGATGATTTTTCTGGCTCCAGGTTCAATGCTCTTGTCAATATAGTTTTCCTTCACTTATTAATTTATTCCAATGTCTGGCCATACACTCAGGAAACATTTATCTGCTCCCAACTGTATGCCGTGCACTTTGTGAAATGTCTGAGATTCAAGGCAGCAAGATACCAAGTTTGTCTCATAGAGCCTGAGACATGTGGAAAGAGGCAAAGAAACAACACATAGTGAAGAAACCCACAAAAGTGGTGCTGGGGAGATGGGAGATGGTTCAGTAGGAAGGGACTTGCATGTAAGCATAAGGATCTGGGTTCAGATCCCAGAACCCAGGTAAAAAGCCAGGCGCGATAGTTCATTCTTATAACCACAGCGCTGGGGGCTGGGGGAGGAGAGAACCCTAGAGACAGGCAGGATCCCTGAGTCACTCGCTGGTCAGGAAGCTCAGCCCAGCAGTGAACTCCGGGTTCAATGAAAAAAGACTGTCTCAAAAATAAAGTGGAGGGTGACAGAGGAAGATGCACTTTGGTCCTCTTCCTCCATATGTACACATTTACATCCATGTATACACATGTGCATACATCCATGAACACACACACTGTACACACACGGAGGGAAGGTTCTTGAAAAGGATTCCTAACAGTTGGTCCATGAAATGCTGTCAGTGAGTCAGTCCTCATTCTGTCATTAATTCTCCTGGTCCTCCTCTCAGGCATCAGCCAGTAACTAGTGGGTATCTACCAGGAGGCGGTGAGCAGTATTCTATGTCCTGAGACTAACACAGTCAAAGGTAGTTAGTTTATAGGTGAAGAGAATGGGAAGCAGGTACTCACAGACAGCTCAGCGGGTCTACAAAACAAAGTCGTGGGCTTTCCCTTAAAATTTCTCTTTTGTTTTAAAAGCCTTAGTCCATTTAACGTTCTTAAAATCATCTAGATATTGGAGATTTTCCTATACATACCTAGTGTTGCTCATTTACCTGTGGCCAACTCTTGGCTGCATCTTCTCACATCTGTGACCTGATGTCTATTACTAGATTTTAAAAATTCTTTTCCCTTTCTGGAAGCAATGCTTTAGTTCACATTCTAATTATCCTTTACCTAATTTTCCATGAGTGTCCCAGATTTTCTTTTCAGCTCTGGTGTAGACCAGCTCTCACTGTTGGCTCGTGACCTGTTTGTTCATCCAGTTTCACTAGAGTGACCTCCCGAAATCTGATTTTCAACCTGACATCTCTTAGCTCAAATTCCTTCAAAATTTTCTTCCGTGCAGAACAGGCCAATGTCTTCTAAATCATTAGAGGTTCTCTGCTTGAGCTCCTGGCCACTTTCCAGCCTCACTTCTCACTGTGTCTCCTACCCACCTCCACTGTGACAGTCACAAAGAGATTCCTGTTGGGGAGCCACTGCCAGCACTCTCTCCAAGGACTGATGGATCGGTTACCTTTTCTTCTTTGGCTACCAGTAAGTTTAGCTACTGATGATCAAACATACCGATTCTGAAATTATGCTAGACTCAGGGACAATGACAACACAGAGCTTAAAGACATGGGATTTGGAGATCCCAAGTTTGGTTCAAATCTCAGTCTGCAATTAGTAGACTGATAGAACCATCTGTACTTGAACTTCTTCAACTTTATTTTGGGGAAAATAGTTCCCTTCATGGAGTTGTTGTGATGATTATTGAGAGAGTATATGTTCCAACATAAGCTATTGCTAAGTTGAAGTTATAATTGCTGTTCTTGTGTTAGTGTACATACACAGACAGACTCACAGACACACACACATACATATATACTCACATACATACACGACTTTGCCCTAGACCTGAAAGAAGTATCTTTCCCATAATCTTATAATTATAAAGTAGCAAAGAGAATATTAAAATTAATTTTAAACAACACTATTCATTTACTACATCACAGGACAAGCATTTACTCATGGACACAGCTATCTACCATAATAGGAGCCTACCCAAGGACAATGACTTTGTTATATTTGTAGCTCATAAGAAAAACTTAAGAATTCACAGACAGATGAATATCTGTGGCTCATCCAAAAAGAATGATGGCCATGAGCTGTCAGGCCAGGAAGAGGAGAGCCACAGCTGGTTTGGTTTCTGTGACAGTGAACTAGGCATTATTGCCCTGCATCCCGAGCCACTTACTCATTGCTTCTATCTGCACATGGATGAGGTTCTCGATGTCTTCCTGCAGTGTCTGATGGGACTTCAGAGGGATGGGCAGGTAGCCATAGTGCTCTTTGTTGCAGAGGTACATCTGGATGCCTGAGGATATGAAAGAGCAGAGTCAACCAATCAAGACCCACACTGTTTAGTAGGAGAGGAGACCGGACTGTGGCTGACACTGAGTTCAACACTGAAACTGAACAAATGGCTTGTTTCAGGGGAACTGACTAGAGAGCTTCACAATATTCTTTTATTAAAAATTTGAAATGCAGAATTGGGGGCTGGATTGGTCCAGAAACCCTGGACCATCCTTTGGTCCAGAGGAAATTGATTTTTCTTTCTGAAGGACAAGCACGTTTGTGGCCTGAAATGAGCACTAAAAAGGCATGAAGCAATCAGACAAGAAGGAGGAATTCTCATTCCAGAGAGCAGAACGGAACAGTATAATCTGCCTACAGGAAATAATAATAAGATGAGGAATGAAATCCATATTTGACATGAAAGCACACAGGAAGATCCTGTAAGGCTGACAGATTATTAAAGCTAACTCCAAGCGCACAAACACAGTTAAGATACAAAGGAAATTTATAATTCCCCATGATTCTTCTTGGTTTTATTTTTTTCCCCCGTGCTGGCATGGATTTGGAGTGACCAATGAACAAAATTCTCAAAAATAAGTCCATATGGGACAAAAATAACCCTTCTTATCAAATCCTATTAAGAAGCTGCAGTATGGCAGGGCCAGCAATATCATAGCTCTCTTCCACTCAGTTCTAGTATTCATGGCCCCCACCAGTGAACTGGGGGAACTAGAAGGCACCTCTGTTCAGTTAGGAATGGGGACTCAAGACGGTCTCACAGCTTACTTAGTTACGAGGACAAACCTGCCAAGCTTGGGACCATGTCCCCAAGCCTCTGATGTGTTAATTGCCACAATCATCAGTGCTTTCCTGAGGAAATTATCCACATTGTGGCATTTTCATTTGGGGCAGATGAAATTTCCAGCAGTCAGCTACATCATCCGCCAAGCCAGGTGAGGCTGTCTTGTGTGATTAACAGAGAATAACAAGGAGAGAAAAGGGCCTTTGTCCTCCACCTTTCCCGATTCTGGTTGGTCTTACTAGGCCCTGTCTTTGAACTCACTAGCTGTGTTAGTTGCTCACATGAATGTCTCTGGAAACTACAAACCAGAATGTGACATTTTACAAAGTTGTAATGAACTAAGAAAATAGGAAAAAAAAGATTTAATGTTTAGGTTTCCTCTCTAGTCTAGTTAGATCAACCCCATTTTGCCTTTTAATGTCCCAAGGCTTCCATACAAACAGGATATGATACCTAGCCAAACTATCCATCAGGGGAGCGGGTACAAGAAAGACATTTTCAGACATGAAATGCAAGGTAAATAAAATATTTACCTCCTATCACACTTTCTCAGTAAGTTACTAGATGATGAAGAAAGAGGGAAAGGAGGAGGCGAGTAAGAAGGAGAAGGAGAAAGATCACCATGCACAAGAAACACTCAAGACACAAGAGAGGCGACACAGGACAGAAGCAAACTCAGTCCCCAGTTGATGGCTGTGACAGCTCTGAGATTAGAGTGTACCAGAAGATTTAAAGACAGATATCTTAGAATCTTCTTATGTGCACAAGGGGACGGCTGATAATTATGAATACTCTAAGAGTTTGAGAAAATAATGAGTTTGCAGTTGTTTTAGTGATGACTCTCTTTCTCACTCTCTCTGTCTTTGTCATATCCCTCCACACAGAGGGAGAGGGAGAGAGAATTACTAAGTTTGACAAAGGAAAATTTTATGGGGATCTTGGTGTTTTAGGATCATGTGATTATAATAAAAACCTGTAGCATCTTTTCAGAAGATGTATTCATTTTTACTTACGTGTATTTGTGAGTGCCTATATGTATGTTTGTGTGCCACGTGTGTGTGTGGTACCCAAAGAGGCCAGGGGATGGCATTGATCCCCTGGAGCTGGAGGTACGTGCAATTGTGAGTCATCATGTGGGTGCTGGGAACTGAACCCAGGTCCTCCACAGAGCAGCACATATTCTGAACTACTAAGTCACTTACCCAACACAACACTCAGCATATTAAATTACATGGAGAGGACAGGGGATAAGGAAGAATGTGTTTCCACATGGAAGGCCAAAGGGAAGCAAACTAACATTATCTTCTATAATGGAGAGCTGATTTGGGGGGAAAGGGGCTAAAAACCTAGAGAAAATAAGAAGAAAAAAGGTGCAGACTACTTAGAAACAAAGATAAGCATGCTGTTCTTCTGTGCCCATCTTCAGGAGTGGCATGCTGGGAGTACTCATCTTAATAAATCACAGGCCACTGAACTCTCTCAACTCATGGATAATATGATAAAAATAAGGAGATATGCTGATAATTAGAGACAATCTCTGAGAGTATATTGTAGTAAAGTTTCTGGTGAACCTGTGGGAAGGAGAGGGGAGTGTTCTGAAGAAGGTGCTTTGTTTTCCTTATGAAGACACCAAATGCTTTCCTGATCTCACATATACTGAACAGTGAAGACTGATAAATAATCTCTTTCCTTGTGACGAAATATTATACTCGGGCTGTGATTGGTCCAGGGCCACACAGTAAGGCATTAGTACCAAATCTTTGTCCCCAAGAGCCAGTTCCAACTCTTTTCTCCCTACCTGGAGCTTACAGCTTAGTCTCAAGGGCATTAACCCCTGGGACCACCACCCTACACCAGAATGCACTTATGACTGCCACTGATGTCCCAGAGGTAGATGGGACTGCCCTCCACCCACATTACTTATTTGGCTCACAGTGGGTTATTTGGAAGCTGCCTGGCTAGCACAGAGGAGGACTCCTCTGCCCACCATACACGTGTGATCCCTAGCTACGTGGGAGCTAAACTCTTGCCCCTGGCCTCGCCATGCCACAGAGACTTGTCTATAACCCTCATGGTCCTGCCTGGTACAGAGAGACAATTTGCCTCCTTCTGGGACATTTTAAAAATTATGTTCTGATGGATAACACACATCCAGAGAATTTTAGAGCAGTGGAAACAAAATAATACCAGCTATGTTCCACCAAGACTCTGTCAAGAGAGAGAGAAGTGTTTTTCTTTGGGCCCAGTGAAGAAACGAAGAACCTTGAGATAGGGCATAGGTTACAGGTTCCTTCATACTTCTGAAAACATCAGTGAAACCTGACCTTAGATTGCACATCTGCTGAGCAGTAGCCTTCAGTGATTCTCTCTGGTCCTGTTTGCATCAGTACCACCAATCTGGCCCTCAGCACTCATAGGTGTCAAAAACTTAGTTATGTTTCCACAGCTAAGGATCTGAGCTCCCCAACAATTATAGACACAGTGCCAGACATAATTGTAGAACTTCTCTCCTTTCCCACCTCTTGTTTTCCACAAAGATATCTGGGAAGCCTGACAAAGAAGCATGAAGTTCTGGCGAACAGGCCATACAAACAGCAAAGGTGAAAAGTTCCAGCATAGCCTGCATCACGGCCTAACACCTGGGTGTGAGTTTAAAATGGATATACCATCATCTAATCCCCCGGGTTGCAATTGTGATCTGTTAGGCACCGGCATTCACCATAATCACAACAGCTCATTTCTTGGAACATCTTTGCTTCATATTCTGAAGCAAAGGCTTGGCAGAACTTGCCGGAATAGTAAAAACCCTGCCTCTGCTCTGGCCCTGGAGAAGTCGGAGTAAATCATTCATCAAGAAGCAGCTCCTGTTAACATGGACACAAGAACATTCGTGCAAACTTCCAGACCAGATGAGTGCCCTTTCCTTCACATAAGGCTTCCTGAATAACTACATCTGACAAAGGAGTCTAAATTCTTCTACAAAACAGAAAACCAGCCTTATAATTTCTACAAAATAGTCTCCTTCTTTTCAGATACCCCAGCAAGTGGGACATCCATGGCGTGTGTGCACTGCAGCTTGGGTCTGTGTTAGCCTCCTCATCCTGCAGTAATCTCCCCAGCTGCCCAGGAGCTTTGCGAAATCATTTTCACCATAACTTATGTAGCTACCATGAGTTTATTTCACCTTCTCCTTGGTTTCTAAACTTGTTTCATTAGAGGCTAAATGACACATTCTAACAGGCCCTGGCTGCTGTCAGGAAGGCCTGAGGGACTTGGGAGAGCTTTGCCTCGGCAAAGCCATGAACCTTCCTGAACTCTCGTTGTGACTCAGTCTTCCCCAAGGGACTGGGAGGAAGGAAAAAGAGAAAAAAGAGAGAAAGAAAAACAAAACACCTTTCCTTCGTTTTGACTTGGCTTTTTCAAGAAGCCCACAATCCAGTGGCCATGGTAACTCGGCAGGTACTTAAGAGTGGCTTCACATTGCCTTCCACAGAGATGGAGGCTGGGACTGCTGGCTACCTCCACTATCTGTTCCCAAGAGTGAGAGGGCTGGGTGGGTTTATGACCATACAGAATAAGGATGACATTCTGAGCCCCCCTCCCAGTTAGGAAGTGACCTCTTGCTTAGTTCCGGCAAAGGGGACATGCATGGAAGTGCTGCATTCAGCTTCTGGACTGCACTCTGATGGGGCAGAGTCCCATAGTCTAGTTTCTGCCTTAATGTAAGGAGCATCCCTGGTGCTGAGGCTGGATCCTACAGTTAAGGGCACTGCCTCCTGGATAGCGAGGGGGAGTCTGGGCTGCTAGGAACTGAGCGATGGAGCCACTAAAGCGCTGCAGATTATTTCTGAGGAGAAAGATTTCCATTTGTGAAGCTCAGAGACTTTGTTCTAGGTTCCAATTTAGCAATAGGATTCTTGTAATTAGCAATAGCAATCCCATCAGCTCTAGCGAGCCAGTAAGATTTTTCAAGACTCTCATTATCACCTACTCCCCATCAACTCAGATCCTTCTTAAAAGGGAGAGTCTTTTTTTTCTCTTTCTTTCTTTCTTTCTTTCTTTCTTTCTTTCTTTCTTTCTTTCTTTCTTTCTTTCTTTCTTTCTTTCTTTCTTTCTTTCTTTTCCAAGACAGAGTTTCACTATAGTTTTTGGAGCCTGTTCTGGAACTAGCTTTTGTAGACCAGGCTGGCCTTGAACTCACAGAGATCCACCTAACTCTGCCTCCCCATTGCTGGGATTAAAGGCGTGCACCACCTGTGCAGAACCAGCTCTGGCTCTTGATCTTTGGTGCTTAGGGACTCTGGCCTGGTTACTACAAACAGCCCATTGCCTCTCACAGACTTGAAACTGAGATAGAGGCATTTTTAAATATGCACAGGACACAGGAGCATAGTCTTTCTATGGTAGCCTACAGCCACGCATAAACAGTACCTGCTTGCCTGCTGGAGAAGGCAAAAATGATGATGTCATCAAAGGTCCAGGTGTAGTCCTGGTGTGGGGGGTAGAAAGCCAGCTGGGTGGAGGCCTCTCTCCTGAGGTCAATCAGGAAGGTGGAGTGGACCATGGGGACGGGGAAGCAGCCCATCCTCTTCCACTCTCTAATCTGAAGGTAGTCTGGTGTCCGCTTATAGAAGCCCTGGAAGAGAGCAAACGGACGGACTAGCTCCTCTCCTCTGAAAGCATCGCCACCCAGGCATCACAGCTCAATAGAAATCTCCAGAGTGTCTCCATTCTCCTTATCCTGAACTAAGAATTTCTAAATGAGCCCCAGAAATGGATTGGCATTTAAAACACAGAGGGGTTTTCATATGGGTTTTGATATCAGGAACCATTTTGATCTCATTTCTGTTGATTTGATAATTTCACCAAGTGTAGTAATATAGGCTTATGGTTAAATATGAAGAATTAATATTAAGATAAAAGGGGGTACAGCAGACAAGTATGAACACATCCTGGTCCTTGAACTCGGGCCCTCTGAGTTCAAGCCTTACCTCAGCCCCTTATTGCTCATAAGTCTCTCAACTCTGCTATGCCTTTTCCCTCAGCTCTGAAACAGGGACAGTCAATACTATCTACCCCGGAGGTTACCCCCACCCCATACAATTAAGTAAGATTAAGCTATGAAGGACCTAGAATAATGTCTAACATCAAGAAAGCATCAACTGTTATTGGCTAGCATTGAAATGACTATATTATACTTGGCTGATGTTTTTGAAACATATATTGTTTTCACATATGTCCTGAACTTTTTTCGGTGCAATTGATGGCTTGATATTTCAGTGAAATTTCAACTGCTTCACACTTCGCGGGGGGGAGGAGTTTCTCCACCCATGTTGTAACACTTCCTCCTGTATGAACGCATGGGACAGCCCATCCTCTCACTATGTGGCTTGCAATGACCCAGTTTGTTATCCATCCAAATTTAATTTCATCCAACAAATACCGATGGAGTGCCTGCAGTAATCCAGGCTGAGATAAATGATGAAGAGTTAACGAATGAGGTGGTACAGGATTATCCATGTGGGATGTGGAATCTTGTAAAAGATGTCTGCTCCAGTAATACTAGTCGTAAAGACCATGAAGACATTCCAGGAAGAAGGGCAACATATCTCACTAAAATATACTTTAAAGTATGTAGGAGCTTTGAAAGGCCTTTACAGAACATGGGGTCGGAGACGGAGGCTGAGCAGGTCGACTGGAAAGTTTCACAAGACGACCATTGTGAGGCACACAATGTGCAATGGATATACATGTTTCTAAGTATATGGTGCATCTCTAGTTGTGATGTCAGCACCATGCACCAGGCACTGCCTCTACTTTTACGATATGCCTTTCACTGTGTAGAAGTTAGCTACTTACCTCACCATCCCATATGATAAGGTCAAACGACCATCACCTGAGACGCGGAAGATGTGAGTCTTTTAGTCACCCTAACCACTTCGATCTTAAAGCTCTTCGATCTTAAAGCACCAGTTTTCCCTAATGCTTCAGCCTACGGGAGTTTTAAAATGGATAATGGGGACATTGGTTTTTTAAAAAGCTCCCTACAGACTCAAATTAATACCGTTAGGAGTAATATTCTTAGGATGAGAAACTTGGAAAACTTAGGAGGACCACGATTCATTCAGTATCCCAAGAGAGAGGATGGTAAGAAAGGAGACAGAGTAAAAAGAATTAACATGCTTCTCGAAGTCAGGTGGACACAATTGTTGCATCAGTGTTTCAAAAGAATTGAAGTTTATTGATAATAGGTCTTTTTCATTAGCCTGGCAACGCCAAGTTGATTTTGTTTGGGATATGTTTAAGGCCTTTGGAAAGCAGGGCCGCCTTGATCTTATGAAGTCATTGGTCATTTCCATTTCTATCCAAGTTGAAAATGGACCAGGGTGGAAGAAAGCCAAAAACAGACGAGGATGATTATAATTGGCCTAGTTTGTACAGAACTGAGTTTTGCTCTTCAAAATAAATGAGCACATTCTTCCTATTCCTTTTTAATAAGGAACGAAAAGACTCTTAAAAGCTGCAGTCACTGGGATCACCTCCTCCCACTGCTGTTGCTGGTGGCAAAGCAGAACTCACTAAAAATAAGCCTCAAATGGCCCTGCCACGTGGAACATTGCAGACTGTTAATGTGAGTTTATGCTAACTTAATGTTTTCTCCAAAGAAACTGAATGAACTTTCTGCACATCAACTCATTGTCTCCTTCAAAGACAAGTGGATGGTAAGAATCATTCAAAAATCTCTTAGAAACAGGGAATATAATGGCAACGAGAGAGAAATCCCTGGTCTAGTGCTGTGGTGGTGCTGCTGGTTATTAACACTTTCAGCAATTTTGCAAGCCATGTGAGATGTTGGTAAATTAAAATATGCAATAGCAAAAGTCATGTCAACCCTTAGAGATCTGGTGAAAACTTCTTGTTTTTTGAGACAAGGTCTTATAATGTAGCTTAAATTAGCCTTGAATTCTTGTTTTCTGTTTCTATTCTGATTGAGACAAAATTTCATGTAGCCTTGGCTCTGACTTCCTTATGTAGTTGAGGATGGTGTATACACATGTGTTTGAGGGAACTGAATGCACCCGTGAGCACATATGGAAGGCAGGGGATGTTAGGTATCCTGTTCAACCATTCTCCTCCCTATTCTTTGAAGAGAGGTTATCTTAATGATGCTGGAGTCAGGATGGTAACCAGTGTTCTGCAGTGATCTTATTGGCTCCACTCCCAATTTACAGGCACATATGAGCCCATGCCTGGTCCCTTACATGGGCAGGTCCTCATGCACACACAATAAACACAAAGCCATTTCCCCAGCCCCATACTCTGGAATTCTCTATCTTCCTGCCTCCAGCCTCCAGCCTCCTGAGTCTAGGTCACCATGCCTTCCTTACTATGTATTTTTAGTAACTATATCACTATATCATCAAGTGGCTATACTGCAGTTCTTTGTATGAAAGGAGTATTTGCATTATAAAACTTAGAACATGCTACCAATTAGGGTCCCTCTGCAAAAGCCAGTTATCAAGTATCCATCATACTGTTGGCCTCATTCCTCATCTAAAGCCAAACCAAACAGAAAAAGAGAGACAAAATTTAGCTTTCAGGCCATGAGAACACATTTCCCCCTTCATCGTGTTGTTGTCTTATATGGATACATTATATTGGTGAGTTTAATTTATCTGTCTAATTCACTAAGAATTAAAATAAAACACTTGGTGGCATTTACTGTAACAGATATCTAAAATTTGAGGTTTTACTATAAAAGAGTATTAGAAATTCACACTTTTAGCTTCAATTTTTGAAAGGCAAGCTTCTACGTCAGTTTCAGTCAGAACTCTATGGAAATAAATTTATCAGTACATATCAAAGATCACCAGAATACTCTTTGACTCAGTGATTCCACTTTTGTGGTGGTTTGAATGAGAATGTCCCCCGTAAGGTCATGTTTGAACGCTTGGTGCCCAGTTAGTGGAACTGTTTGGGGAGGGCTATGAAGTACGGTCTTGTTGGGGAAGGTCTGTCACTGGGGTAGATTTTGAAGTTTTAAAAGTCCCTGCCATGCCAGTCTCTATCCCTCTTCTCTCTCCCTTCCCTTCTTCCCTATCTCTTTCTCTCTCCTCCTACCCCCAGATCATGTGAGCTCTCAGCTACTGCTCCAGCACCATGCCTGTCTGCTGCCATGCTCCCTGCCATGATGATCATGGATTAACCCTGTAAAACCATAAACAAGTCCCAAATCAAATGCTTTTTTTTGGGGGGGGGGGCGCGTTTCGAGACAGGGTTTCTCTATAGCTTTGGAGCCTGTCCTGGAACTGGCTCTTGTAGACCAGGTTGGCCTCAAATTCACAGAGATCCTCCTGCCTCTGCCTCCCAAGTGCTGGGATTAAAGGCATGCACCACCACCACCCGGCTTTCAAATGCTTTCTTTTAAGTTGCCTTGGTCAACTTTTAGCAATGTTTGTGTCTCCTCATAGCAATAGAACAGTAGCTAAGACAAGTTCCAAGAAATTATCTTAAGGAATCATACATAGATGCAAAAAATTTGCATCAATGATGGTAGTAATTCTAATTGTTAAAATGCTTGAAAACAACGTGAATGTTCAAATAAGAAGAATTTTAAGTAAATTATAGATACCATTTGGTCATGATACAGTCATTAAAGAAATACAAGTGTCAATCTATGGTGTTGGTACAGCCATGGAATGAATATTTTTGGCTGTTATACTTTAAATTTTTTTTTGTACTTCTAGGTTTTCTTGTATTGACATTTTAATGGCAAAAAACAAATTAACTAATCCCTGGACTGGATAAAGGGGAAAACAAAATCTGTTATATTTGTTGTTAATTGAAGCTTCCAGCACTAAGTTCTTTGGAATATTCTGTTGATACTAATGCCCACGGTGGGGTGGCATTTGATGTAGGGTCACCTCCTTTCTTGAAGTTGTTCCAGTGACACTGTGACCATCTCTAGAGAGGAGGTGAGAAGTAGGGCGGTACTGTTGACAGGGTCCTGCCTTCAGCACGCACCTCCTCAACTAGTTAACCAAAAGACTTGCCTGAGGTGTGATCCCACACCAGAAGTTAGAGTACAGGCCTCGGGACTCCAGCATGGGGGCCACAATGGTTTTGTTCTCTGCAATCATCAGGGTCAGGGTCTGTGGATTCGTCAGGAAATTGTCGACATCTATGAACTAGGAGAAGAGAAAGACAATGTCAATAACTAACAATAACTAACTCAGCACATGAGATCTGGGGTCAGTCCTTATCTCTACCCTCCTGCTGAGAACCATTGCAGCTTGGCAGCTTTCATTCAGTCAAATGAATATCAGTATTTACTTTAACTTCCCATGTTCAGCTCTAAGCTGTGAGCTGGTATTGCCACGGTGGGTACATATACAATCAATAGAACACAATTTACACATTGGTTTTTCGGTTTTTCGAGACAGGGTTTCCCTGTAGTTTCTAGAGCCTGTCCTGGAACTAGCTCTTGTAGACCAGGCTGGCCTCGAACTCAGAAATCCGCCTGCCTCTGCCTCCCGAGTGCTGGGATTAAAGGCGTGTGCCACCACCGCCCGGCCTACAATTTACACATTGGAAAGTGGTTTAAATTCAAGATGTTAATGGTTCCTACAGATTTATATAAATATATTCCTGTTGCCCACGCTCAGTACCCAGGGATCGACAGGTTTTCAACAGTAGTGTCAAAATGGCCCAAACAGATCCCCAGTGCTACTACAATGTCACAAATAAAAATTTTGTTTAAATTACATTTTATCAACCCATGCAACCAAGTATCATATTTCTCAACAGAAAATTCATGTTAGTACTGATTCATTTATAGAGACAGAATCAGATTCTATCAAAGAGAAATGTTTGCTTTAACAAAGCCAAAACAATAACTTCATAGTTTATGTAATTACAATTTACAAATAATGAGAAACACTTATGGAAATCCATTTACTTATGAAAAATTTTATAGTTTAGCATTTGTAGATTTTATTAACATTTTAGTGGCTGCATATAACATTAAATATTATAGTACAATTTTAAATTTCCTATGAAGTCACATGTGCAGACAATGTTTCTAAAACATTATCAAGCTGATTTCTAAGTGGACAAGAGACCAGGGAGTGGCATAGATTAGAAACACTCATTTCCCACGAGTATCAGAGTCTAGTGAAAGTGGATACCAGTCAGTGTACTAATGATAACATTGGCATCACTTCTAGTGCCGCCGTGGAAAATATGTGCTCAACAAACTCATGGAGAAAATCCTCTGTCTGGGACAGGGGTTGATGGTTCCAGTTTCCCATGGCAACAGACATCCTTTCCAACTGAGAGGGTTCATCAAGGATGAGGGGGCATAGACTCTTCATCATGAAGCCCTGCATTTGTTTGAATTACTCAAGCCCTCGAGACTGTGATGGAACCCCTCAAGGACAGAAATTCTATGTGAGAGCCAAGTGGTATCCAGGAAGACGAAGAGGAGATTCCGTTTACCAAATCAGCCCATGGATAAAGGGGGCAGAGTTTCAGATGTGTTTATTTCAATCTCATTTTATCTAACCATTTGCTTATGTCTTTAAAACTCTTACAAAAGTCATTAAGACATTTGATCTTGCTTCACCTACTAAAATGATTCAGGATCTGATATGAAAGCCTCGCCATCCACACGACTCACTGAGAAAGCATCCCAGAGGGGCCCGAGGTGAAGCGCAGGTATTGCAATACTTAATCGCCAAAAATTTCCCTGAACTTTTCACGGGGAAGGTAATGCCTAAGCAAAAGTTTGTGTTTTGACTGTGCCCTGGGTATCCCTTCTTGGTTACGGATATATTTTGGAGAACAGTTGTCAAGGAATCAAGCATCTGTTTTTACCAGGATGTAGTCTGACCATTTTTCCCTCGCAGTTCGAAGGGCTGCTTGTCGCAGTTTCATGACATGGGCAAACCGGGAACTTGGCCAGTGCTTTGGTCCGATTTCATCAGGGTAAGACCTAAAAGAAGAACATGCAATCACTGAGTGCCTGGATGGATGTAGCCCGGCCCTCAGTGTTTGTAGACACTGACTCTTTCCTCCATCACTCTAGGAAGCAGGAACAAGAAACTAGTATTACCATCATTTCTGTATCATAGATAAGCAAACAGGAACAATAAGAAACTAAGCAATCGAGAGTCTTTATACGAAAGACATCAGTGGGTCTTCCTTCTCTTTCTCTTCCTTCTTTGAGACGAAGTCTCACTATTGCTGAGGCTGATCTTGAATTCCTACATTTAAATATCCTCCTGCCTCAGCCTTTCAATTATAAAGCACATAACTGCTGTGGTGCCTGGCTTTTCTTCAGTGCTACTGAAGCCTTATGTGGTAACCTTGCTATTTTCTCCATTTCAAAGATGAGGATACCAATGTAGAGAGACTAATGGTACAGTAAGTGGTACCACCTGAATTCATATCCAGGCAGTTACTACCAAAGCTTATATTCTTAGATACTTAATATATTTTATCAAATAAATGTAAAAATACAGGGTAAAGGTACGAATTTCTTAAAAACAGCACAAGTTTAGATTACTTGTTGAAATCCCAGTAAATTCAATGGAGTTTAATTGATCTGTCTTATGTGAGGTGAGGTGATGGAGCAGGCACATAATTCTTCAGATTTCTGCTGGCATTCATAAGAATGCTGGGCCAAGACTCTTAAATGGCGACAAAGACTCAGCGAATGCTCTAGATCCATCTGAAAGTTCTCAACGGAGATGGATATGGATGTTGTCACTGCAGCTGGCCAACTCTTTACATTCTTGGAGGTGTGTGGGCAACGTGTTTGCCTTAAGGAATGAAAAGTCACAAACACTGAGACTGTCGCTATGTAAACAATGTTCTGTAATTAATAAACTACGTACAACACAGGGATTATCTGGGTTGTCTTCCTCAGTTACAGTTCAAATGGAAATCAGTGGAATTCCTGTTTTTCTGAGTAGATTGCCAAAAATAATGCCTCATGACATATTTTTTCACACTAACCTTGGCATGTCCTCTATGAAGTAAAAATCTGGCTACAGAGAACGTGGCATCTGGGAAGCCAAGTAGGAACATAAAGTCTACCTGTGTAATTTTTTAAAGCCGGGCTAAATTCCATCAGAAGAAATACCAGAGGGATGTTTAAAAACTTTTATAGTGTTCAAACTTAATTGATAAATTTGCTTAAAATATAGACCATAGGTGGGGATTTTAGATATTGTGTATATACACATATATTCAGTGTGTGTTTGCATATGTATATAATCGAGTCTATAAGAATACATTTGTTCTGCAGTGACATTTGTTATTATTACTTTACACAGTGCTTTCAATAAGTGACT
Organism: Arvicola amphibius; assembly: GCF_903992535.2. Taxonomy (NCBI): domain Eukaryota; kingdom Metazoa; phylum Chordata; class Mammalia; order Rodentia; family Cricetidae; genus Arvicola; species Arvicola amphibius. Next base: position 69,009,804 of record NC_052058.2, read on the forward strand.
TTTCCTGTGCAGAAACCCAGAGTACTTATTCATTCAACTTCCATAAATCCTAAAGTTGGAATGATAGTGGCCCTGGGAACATTTACAGTGTTATGTTTTAAATTTATTTTTTATTTTATTCACTCATTTGTTCGTCCAGCAAGTTTTGATTTGGTGCCTGCTGAAAATACAGCATCGAGGGGAAATATAAAGTTTTGGATATTGTAACCCCAGCCAAAAGCTCTCAGTTCATTTCAAAAAGCTTGAATAAATTGTAGTTAATTGAGGTTAGTTCAATGTATTATGTCAAAAGGATATCATTAAAAATAAGCAGTTGGGGACTGGAGAGATGGCTCAGCAGTTAAGAGTACTGGCTGCTTTTCCAGAGGTTCTGAGTTCAATTCCCAGCAACCACATCATGTCTCACAACCATCTTTAGTGGGCTCTGATGCCCTCTTCTGGCACATACAGATAGATCACTCATATACATAAGATAAATAAATCTTTAAAAAAAAGAAGGAAAATAAGCAATCTAAAAGTAAGATCTTTACATTCGAAAAACCTCTCCGCTTTCTCTAGTATCTGTGATTTTGGGTCAGAGCTGGTTATAAAGAAAGATAAACACTTCCAGGACCTGCCTCGGTAGGAGCTGGCAGTTCAAAATAAACTCAACATTCTGGGTAATGCATATTTTCTTTGCAGAAGAACAGGATATATGGGAATCTTGGATGTGTTTGAACTTTGTTCTGGGTGTACTTGAGTCTTTGCAATAAAGACATGAAGTTATTTCATTTGTTCCTTATGAAGATTTCCATGGTAGTACGACTGTGCTAGCTGATCCTGATGCTCAGTTTTACTGGGCTGGGAGACACCAAGGGGATTAGTGAAGTACACTCGGAGCTGTGTCTGCATGTCCAGTTCCAGAGGTGACTGGCATGTGAACCAGCTGACAGGGAAGACCCACCCTAAATGCAGGCAGCACTGCTGGAGATGAGAGGCCCATGCAGAACAAAAGTAGAAAAGGAGGAAGCCAGAATGTGCATTGGAGGCTCTGTGTCCCCGAGCAAGTGCTGTACTCCTAGCGCCATGGAGTTCATTCAACCTTTGACCCCTACCCTTTCAACCTCTCAATGGAGCTGCAAACCAGTAACTCTCCAGCTGTTCCCAGCCCTTCAGCTGGGGCTGTGACTTCATTTTTCTTGTCCTAAATTTTCCAACCTCATGGATTGAGAAGCTCCTGGTTTCTCTGGCTGTCGAGCACGCAGACAGACAAACGTTGTTGGATTATCTAGTCTCGAGCCTGTAAACCAGCCTAAAAAGTCACCACACCCGTAATATTCTCTGGATATACTATGCCATTTTTCCCACTAGTGTTCTTTCACAAGAGAATAAAGGATAACATAAATATGTGGGATGTTGTGTAGATGAAATGACTAAGATATTGCTATGTCAAGACTGAAATAGCTTATATGTTCATCGTGAGCACATTGGCTAAATAATCACGATATATATGACAGATACCACACAATCCAAAGTGAGTCAGTGCCTTGGAGCTGTGTCTGCGTGTCCAGTCTCAGAGGTGACTGGATGTGAACCAGCTGACAGGGAAGACCCGCCTTGGAGACTATTGCTGTGCCATAGTCTCCAGGACATAACTTTACAAAATAAAGTACCTATGGAAGACATGCAAACCTTCACCATGATCTCTTAAAAATAAAACAGTTCACACTAGAAAAGCAATAAATTAAACAATGTTTAAGATTTGTCCCATCATCATAATTTATAAACGGTTGAAAACCTTGGCTGGCAGCCCAGGAGTAAGGAGAAAGAGCAGGTGGAGAAGACCCTGTTAGCAGAGGAGAAGGCCGAGTTTGCAACTCAGATGCAGAAAGGGCAGCAAGGGAAGTCCGCATGCACCCCCAGATCCGAAGCACAGGCGGCGGGAAAGCCAGGGCCAGGGGAAGATGAGTTTCCACACTGCTACTCACTCTGGAGCATCCATCGGCCTCCACTCCACATAGTGATACTGCCTCTGTACGTTTCTCAGCCACTCCCTGAGTATCTCCGTCGTGTTATCCACATTGTGATCGGTGGCTGCCCTGCAGGACAGAAAGCACAATTCGATTCAGTCACATCATTTAAAAAGACCCCAGATTAACTGAAGGAGAACAAGAAGTTCTGGGAGGTGGTGTAGGGAGAGCTATGGCTAAAGTAACCCTCGTGGGCCACACTAGATGGGACATCTGAAGCGAGAGAGGTGTTGCTTCTTGTCATCTTCGTGTCGTTAGGACACAAAGCAGGGCTCAGCCAATTGTTGAATCCACACGTGGTTCTATCAATAAACATACGAAAATGCTAAGCCAGAACAAGTGCAAACATGGATTAACTTAGAAAGGAAGTGTGCGCTCTAAGACAGAAACTCTACTCGCTAACGTGACTAAGACTTTGCCTTCGTTTAAGCAAAAGTTGACTTTTATTTTCATTTCAAATCACAACAAAATCTTTAGTCAGGACTGCTTTAGTTATTTGTATGAAGGGAAATCACAGTATTTCCCAATGTAAAACTCAAAATCTAAGGTAGCTTTACCTATTTGGGGCTAACTTTCCCATCACAAAGTAGAGTATCTGCAAAATTCTTCAAGTAATGTATGCAGGTGTATTTCTGTTCTCTAGAAAAAAATATATAGAAATATATATTCTCTAGAAAATATATATGTGTTCAACTTTCTAGAGAATATATATATATATATATATATATATATATATATATATATTCTTAAAGAGGGGCTTACAGGGCCCAGAAAGGTGGGTCTGCTGTTAACAGCGCTTGCTACACACTGATGGGGACTAGTGTTTAGATGCCAGCATCCATGTAACAAGCCAAGTATCCCACAAGAACCTGTAACTCTGGCTCTAAAGGCTGATATCTTCTTCCAGTCTCTGTGTGAGCACATGTGCATATACACATGTGTTCATACACTCAGACAGACAGACAGACACATACAAATGAATCCTTTTATGTAAGACAGCTTAAGTGGCTTCTAAAACCAAAACTATTTTAAAGTTATATACAAAATAAAGCCCAGTTCCATGCTATAGAAGAGATTTGCAGCTTATTTGCACAAATTCAGCTTTAAATAGGAAGTAAAGGAGGAAAGAAAGATGGAATCGGGAGAGAGAGGGAGGGGCAGAAGACTGGAAAGAGAGGTACTGAGAAAGAGCCACGGGCAGACAGACACATCTGACGTCCTTAAAAGGCAGCAAAGCCCTAGAACTTATTAGTAATTCAGCAGCTCCTCCATGGAGGGAGGGACACTAAGACTTCAGCAGCTGGCCCCTGGGAGCACAGCCTTGATAGGAGCAGGGGAGAGCGCTTCTGCCTTATATGGCAATGGGTTTTTGCTAAGCTTGCACCCTAATGGATTTCTTGTTATTTTCACTGGGGATTTTGTTCCAAACATAATAGAAAAAAAAAGAAAAGAAAATCTTTAAGACACAGAATGTTCAGGAATGTACAAGACAAAACATAGCCAATAGAGAGGGAATACATTTCTGTGAAATATAAAATAATTAAGAGCTGTGTGACTTTAAGTCATAGGTATGGAAAAATGGAAGATGAAGGCATGCAACCATATTTGAAAAAAATCTATCTTTTAAAATAAATATTTGAAAAACAATTTAAGACTAACTTTATTGATTTATTTTATACAAGGCAAGTGGAATGCTGGTTCAGTATTAACAAGATTTTCCAGAAGTTTATCATAAGTTTTATAATGGGAGAAAAGGAATATCAAAAATTTTACTCTTTGTGAAAACAATGAACTACCTTGGTACAGAAATTCTGTTAAGTCTATGACGTCTAACCATGTTTCTCAATGTAAGTTTAAGAATATTCTCTGAGTTCTTTCTTGACAAACTCCAATTGCTGCACTAGAATACTATTACAATTCCAGGGTATATCTTCAATTCTGATTAACTTAAGAGATCGCAAAGGTACTAAGGAAACGTAACACATCGATAAAAACCAAATCAATTTGGAAAAGGCAAGATTATAGAGTTAAACAAAAGTTTAACTAAAGCTATTTATTAAAAGTTTAATTAATGCTACCACTAAAGTAAGTCACACAGATCTATGTTATAAAGCTTATTGACTTCCTAATTCTAACTGTGTCATGGAATTTTGGTGTTCGAGGTGAATAAATGCATAAAAACATATTCGATAGCGAAGGTGTAAAAGCCAGTGTGACACTCCACCACTTCAGAATGGATGTTCTAACTGATTGAAAGTTCATTGGGATGCACAGATTTTGGGTCTGGTTAGCCTTAGTGTGTGAAGTTTTCTATTTGCAAGTTGTTTTTTTTTAAATAATGAAGTTCATAAAAATAGATAATTGAATTAAAAGTTGTCTAAAACATCATGCAAAAGCTAAGACTGTAGGGTGCTTTCAGATGCCTTCTTGCAAGTAATTAGAAGTAGCTCCTTTCTCTGTGAGGTCTAGAAGGGATGGCCGCACACACACCCCTGGGCCTTGTGCTACCTGGAGAGGAAGAGGTGCCCACTGAGTGGAGGAGAGGGTATCCAGGAACACTCAGGGCAAAGGCAGGGTTGTAGGAGAAAACAAACAACCGAGGAGGTAGGACATGGTTTCAGGGGAGGTATGGAAGTGCTTGTGTTCGTACACAGCTACAGCCAGACCCACTGTGACGGGGCCACAGGCTGCCACTGCCCTGGGTAACAGGTAGCTGCAAAGACGGCTAGGACATGAAGCCACTGTCTTGAGAAATGAAACATGTGTAGAGTCATTCCTGGACCAGAGAGAGGTATAGCACACCACCCTTCACTCACAGTATTGTAAGTAAGAATAAATCAAAACCAACCCCTCCACCACAAGATTAGCCAAATGTTACTAGAATTCTGTTATTTTTAATTTTTAAAGTATTGTGGAATAATTTGCTCATTTTTTCTCTTGGCTGTTGTTTCTTTGTCTTGCAGGACTTGCATTCTCTTTGTCTTCCTTGCATATGGGAGCTTTTCTTAGTCTCTTTTTAAAAAAAATTCGTATTAAAGGAAATAAATCTTTCTGGTCTACAGATGAAACAATCCTCAAAGATGCCTAAATACTCACTGCTGCTCTGGAAAAAATACATGTGTGGACTCTGCAGAGATACCCATGCGCAATTAAAGACAGGAATGCAGAGTGAAGGTATCCTCCTAAGAAACGCTCTCCTCAGTTGGTTCCTTTTCTTAGTGTGTAGAGTTCTCTTTGTTCTCAGACTTCCGCAGAAAGGAAGAGGGAAGTTTCCCACTGACCTTTGATGTGCAGGGTCCATCCCTCCAACAGTAAGTCCCAGAGGAAGAAGAACAGTGCTGGACCAGCCCAGCCCGTGGAGGAAGCCTTTCATCTCCCACTAAAACCCCCATTCCCTTGGTAATGGTCGAATACACAGAAACCCAGGCAGACAGGCCTAAATACTGCTTTCCAGCTCTTCAGCAAATAAGTGTTTCTGTGGGTACACAATCATGAAAGCATATGGGCGCAGGGCTCTTCAGAGAGGTCAGGGGCAGGAGAGAGGTACCAAATGCCCAGATGCAGGATTCCTGAAGGAAACGTGAGTCTTCCATGAGCGGTTCTAGTTTCATAATCCTTCAGAAAAATGCATCACTAAGGGGCATGTTCCACCACAAGATTCCAGAAGGAACTGGGCACAAAGACGTCCATCTAACTGGGGTATTTTTCATCAAGCTGGTGAAGCCAGCACAGCATGGGTTCACACAGATGTGTGACTCCCCTTAGGAGAAGCTGAGCCACCCTGTTTCTTTCTCTCTCAACCTGAGTGTCCTCAAGTCCAAATAGAAAGTGGGAACTGCCTTAAGGCCCTTGTCCTTTTCTCTGTAAGACTAGGAAAGGCCAGAGGAGTAATGGGGCATCCATCAGAGACTGTGAAGAAAACCAAGGATGTGGATTGGGACGCAACTCAATGGCAGAACACTTCTATAGCATATATGAGGCTCTGGACCCAACCCCCAGTGTCAGGAAAAATGCACCAAGCCAACGCCAACAGGAACTCGCCATGATGCAGTAGATAGCAGGACACCTGGACAGGTATTCCACAAGTAATCCGTGGCCACTAAACCAGACACTGTCAGAGAAAACACAAACATGGTACCATGGTCTAAGTGTTCCCCTAGAATTCAACCTAGAAGATGGAACTTAGGGTCAATGTGACAGCATACGGGGTGGGGCCTTTAGGAGGCTCTTCACTCGGCACTTTCTTAGAAGGATGGGGAGCCCTAGGGGCTCCTCCTCCTATTGGAGGGTGCAGCAACAAGCTGCTATCTATAAGGCAGAGGTGAAGCCCCTCCTCAGAAACCAGTTCTGTCAGCAACTTGATCTTGTACTTCTAAGGCTCCAAATCAAAGTCTTTTGCTTACAGTTGGTGTATCTAAGATGCTTTGTTCCAGGGGCTCAAATGAAGACACATGGGTTTGCTGGAAACCCAGGTTCTTGGTCATTTACCTTTGTCCACCCTCAACCCCAATCTCTCTGACTTAGCATAGGGTGTGTGGGGAGCTCAGACTTTGAGCTTTCCTCTTTAATTTTTTTTTTTAAGATCAGTGTCTTAGGTCTCTGTTGCTATAGTAAATGCCATGATTAAAAAAGCACCTTGGGGAGGCAAAGGTTTAGGTCAGCTCACAACTCTCAGGCTCGCTCCATCACTGTGGGAAGTCAGGGCAGGAACTCAAGGCAGGAACCAGAGGGAGGCAGATGAAGCAGAGGTCATAGAGGAACAGTGCTTAGGAACTTGTTCCCCATGACTTGCTCAGCCTGCTTCTTGTACTACTCAGGACCAGGGATGACAGCTCCCCCGGTCCCTCCCACATACATCATGAGTCAACAAAATGCCCTACATACTGGCCTATAGGAAACCTGATGGAACCCAATTGAGGTTCCTCTTTCTGTATAACTCTAGCTTTGATCTGACTGGGTGAAAATCCAATCAGGATAGTCCCGTGGTGACAAAGTCTCTTTGCTCCGGAGTTGTACAGAAACCCTGCAGCTAATGAGAGGTACCCCTCTAACATTTTAGGGGAGCTGTGGCCCTGGAATGGCTTCAGTGCTCACGGTTAGGACCTCTCTGTTCATCAGTGCCTCTTTGCTTATTTTTTCAGTGTTGAAGTATTTTAATTTTATAAATTGTTTTTGCCTATGGCATTTAAAATATAATTTTATAAAGTAATAATTATAAGAATAAGTGGATGAAAGCCATGTATAAAGATAGAATTTGTGATTAAAAACAGCATTAAAAGGAAGGGATAAAGCTATTCAGGACCAACATTTTCATGTCCTATTAAAACTGCATAGCTGCCAATTTGATCAAATTATCAACTGAGTTATTAATTATAATGCCCAGGGAAACCATGAAGAGAACAACTGGAAACTATACACTGAAAGAAATGAAAAAGGAATCAAAATATTACTATAGACAAAGACATCTCATACAAAGGAATGACCTCCCCCCCCCACCCCGGAGACCTCAGTAACTAAAAAAAGATGTCATCGTAGAAAACAAAAAGGAAATAGATAGGATTACTTGCTTCCATACAGAGACAGCAGGCTGACAGAAAGAGCTGCAGCACCCACATGGCTCCAAGAGACACAATGGCTACATCTAATGTTGCCCATTTGCCTCTTCTCTGGTCGTGTGTCTAGTTGCTGTTTCCCCAATCTTTCTCTCCTCTAGCTTTGAAAGTCAGAAAAGGTTCAAGGACCTGAATATCCAAAAGAGGTAGCCAGGACAAAAGCAAGCACTCGCTGGAATTCTGATCAATAGCACATGTAGGATGGTTTTAGCTGAGGAAGTTCCAGCACTGATGGGTGCATTGCCACTGGGAAGTGGAAGAGAGAGCGCATGGGCCATCGTGGAAGCCTGTCTGTAGGCTAAAGGGGCTTCACTGATGGCAGGGGTGGGGCCGGAACTCGGATTGACCTGGTGATGGCAAGGGTGGGGGCAGATTGCCCTGGTGATAACCAAAAACAACAACAAAACTAAATCTGACAGTTCTCATTCCAGAAAGTCAGTTCTTATTCCTACATTTTGGCCCTCAAATGATAGCCAGCCTGAAATAATTAGAACTGGCTCATTTACTTTAACCACAAGTCCTTCTGAGGCTGTTAGGGCTAAGCTCACATTGGTGAGACGGGGCCACTGGAACCGGATTGAAGCTAGACAGGATTCCGCAGCTGTTGAGGGCACGGTACTCTCGATCTCTTCCATGTGCCCTGGGCATCAGGGAAAGTCTAAGCCCTGGCAATGCAGAGCCACAGGACCACAGCCAGTGTCAGAAAAATGGCGTCTCTCAACAGCAGCTGCTCTCTGCTGCCTGAGGATCTGAAAACTCTGTCCTCCAGAGGCTCAGGAGAATGGTGGTGCAGCGGACGCCATCAGTTAGCCTGGATCTTTCCCACTGTGAATAGCAACTGGCAAAAAGAAAATTTTCCAGTTTGAGATTTCAAACTCTTAAGTGCCCTCTTAAGTGGCTTTTTGATATAGGAGTGTTTCTATCTATCTATTGTTTCATTGGTTAATTAATAAAGAAACTGCTTGGCCTGATAGGTCAGAACATAGATTGGGTGGAGTAGACAGAACAGAATGCTGGGAAGAAGGGAAGTGAGGCAATCGCCATGCCTCTCCTCTCTGGGTCAGTCACCATGAAGCCAGCCACCAGGTCAGACATGCTGAATCTTTCCCCGTAAGCCACCACCTCCTTGTGCTACACAGATTACTAAATATGGGTTAAAGCAAGATGTGAGAATTAGCCAATAAGAGGCTGAAACTAATGGGCCAGACAGTGTTTAAGTGAATACAATTTGTGTATTGTTATTTTGGGGCATAAGTTAGCCAGGTTGCCAGGAGCCGGGTGGCAGGAATGCAGCCCACCACTCCTTCTACAGCTTTTTTCAATAGTAAAGATTCATTGGTAGGGAAGATAAAAAAAAAAACACACACCTAAATAAATAATGAAATTAATGTTCAATAAAGATATTCATAAAGCCCCTCTTCATTCCAGAAACAACTACAGACATAGCACTGAAGCCTGGGCAAGCACCGCATAAAACATGCAGCCCACGTGGGAGTAGCCAACCAGTGTCTGATTTGACTGCAGGTGCACTCCATGAGACATTGTTTGGGAGACCAAGGACCTGAGACTAGATAGCCCAGAGACCCAAGGTAAAACCAAATACTACCATTCTCCTAAAGAAGCACAGCAATAAGATGATTCCTGATGACATTCTGCTATCCTCATAGATCAGGGCCTTACTCAGCCATCACGCCAGAAGCTTCCTCATGCAGGAGACTCGTCTGTTCCCTGCAAGCTTTGCTTGGGTTAATTTATCACAACCTCCCTCTGAGTCAAAACCTTAGAATCATGAAATAATGGAAATATCAAGTGCCCTCTTTTCCCCTTTTCTACTCCTTCCTTTGCTCCTTGTTTATCCTAATCCCCACCCATTTCCACCCACTCTTCGGTTTTCCTTTCTCTCTCTTCTTTCCTCCCTCTCTCCCTCCCCCTTGAGTAACACTATATCCTTTCTTGTGTAAAGTTCTCTGAAGACAGTGATGACAACACGCTCCTCCCTTCGAAGCATTGGTCCAGAAGAAATGCTGCAATGGCTCCCGCTGGTCCCCTGGAGTCGGATACCAACCCCTCTCACGTGAGTCAGCTCAGCCTGGCTTAGATGCCTGATCCTGCCATTAAACCTCCACTGCAGTTGCTCAGAAAGTGTGATCCACTGGTTTTCTTGGTTTTCTTTCTTTGTTATCAGATCTGTCCCGGAGGATAGGGGCTCTCCCAGTCCCTATCAGAGTTTGTAGTATAAAGTAGCTACCAAGTATGGATTTGATGGATGAATGAAGGAGAAATCTCAAGGGGCTATAACCTATGCCATTCCCATGCCTACAAAAGTTAGGCACAAATAGGAATGGCCTGTGAGAGGAGGACCTGTCAGTGGGAGGCACCTGCAGGCTCCATCGGACTGTAGCCACGAGAGGGACTCTGTTCAAAAATGCCAGACTTTCCAGTTGTTCAAAAGAAGCCAGCTATGCAGGTTTTAGAGATAAAAGTCTTGTGTTTTATTGAATTTTTTAATTTTTTTAAAATTTTTTCTACCTATGAAATCTCTCAAGCTGAAATGCCATGAAAATATTCCAGCCTGGCAGAGCCTCTCGGGAAACCATGAACCCAATACAAAGACGACATTATTTCAGTTCTTGGGAGCCAAGGTCCATCCATCTACTGCTCAGGGCACATAGTTTAGTAATTGAGTATTTCAAATATGCCTAGGAGGGTAGACAAAAATATTTCTTCTCCACTCGCATGAACACAGAAGACATCTTCAGTGCAAATGGAAAGTTACACACAGGTGGGGGTAACTTGCTTTCTTCTCGAGCCGTTCTAAAATGCTCTGAGGAAAAGCAACTTAGAGAGAAATGACTTTGTTGGCTTACAAATCCAGGTCATAGTCTATCACTGAGGGAAGTCTGGGCGGGAGCTCAGGCAGGAACTGAAGTAGAAACCACGGAAGACCACTGCTTGCCGGCTCACTCTCAGGGCCAACCTTAGCTCGCCTTCTTCCAGACTACACACCCGGGGAATGTGCTGAACCTAGAGGCTGGCCCTCCTACATCAATTAAAAATCAAGTCAACCCCCGCAGCCCCGCCACACACACACACCAGACATGCCTACAGGCCAATCTAAGCTAGGGAATTTCTCAACGGAGGCTTTCCTATTAGCTGTGTCAAAACTGACCATTAAAGCTCTTGGACATAAAGCAAGGTCCGAATAATTTCTGCTAAGCAGTCTTTACTGGAAGAATTGATGGGAGAGGGTATTAGTGTGGATTTGATCAAAACATTGTATAAGCATATAAAATTCTCGAGCAAACAAACAGAAAATGGAGCAAACACCATGGAATAGGTGTATACCTCCAACAATGTGTCTTTGCACATTGACTAGCGACTGAGACATTGCCACTGCTGCATGGTTTTTAAGTTGCAGTTCTACGCCGGGATAATTTAGAGACCTAGCATTTGCCTTTTGAAGTATACCGGCCAGTGACTTCAAATGCGTTACTAGATTGCACAGCCATCACCGTCGTCCAGTCCAAACCACTTTCCTCGCCCAGAAGGAAACCCCTTGTCTGTGAGCATCCTTTCCCTCTCCCGCTCCCTCGCAACCACAATTGCCCTTTTTTGTCTCTATGGACTTGTCAGTTCAGGATATTTCGTACAAATTAAATTGTACAGCGCAGGTTTTTGTGTGTGATTTCTTTCACTTTGCATGTTTCCAAGGTTTCTCCATGTCATGGCATGTACCATCACTTCATTTCCTTTACAGGCAAATAAAATTCCATTGCATGGGTGTATTATATTCTCCTTATCCCTTCCTTAGTTGGTGGACATTTGAATATCTTTGCTTTGCAGTGGTTATAGGTATTGGTGCTATGGACATCCATGTACAAGCTTTTTATGTGGATATATTTTCACTTTCCTTGAATATTGTTGCCCCAAATTTATATATATATATATATATATATATATATATATATATAAAATATATATATATTGCTGCCACTTATGGAAAGCCTACCGTATTTCAGGCACCATATTTTCAGCACTAAGCTGCACATTTTATGTATACAACTTTAAAACTTTAATCTTGATGGAGATTCTATGCTGACATTATTATATGTTAATATTTATGGTAACTCTATACTGATATTATTTCTGTCTTATGCGGGTGATGTACACATGTGTGCATGTATGTGCAGGTGCACTCACACATGTGGGCACATGCCTTCTCCACCTTACATTTTTTTTTTGATAAAGTTTCTCATTGAACCTTTTCAGCTAAACTAACTGGCCAGCAAACCACGGATATCTACCTGTGCATGGCCTCCATGACAGTCATTACAGGCATTCGTGGTCGTTCTTTGTAAGTGAGCGCTGGGCATCTGATCGCCAACTGAGATAGCTCCTATTGTCCCCATCTTATAGAAAAGGACCTTGAAGCTGAGGGACTCTCACCCAAGGCTTGTTCTCTTTTTACTTTTAATAGACCCTTGTATGTATTTTCTTAACTTTTAAAATTCCCCAGCTTCCATTTTCAAGGTATAGGGCACTTCCCGTACTTCACAGTATCTTGGCTTCGTGGCATGGACAGATGCAAGGACTCAGGATCTCGAGGGCAGTTGTAAGGTTACAGGGAGTGTCAGGTCTTTGTGGAGGAGCTGAGTGGAGAAACTGGAACATGACTTGATGATTAAGCCCTGAAGGGAGGGATGCCAGCCTAATGGTGAGGCTGGGCAATTGCCACTGATGTAAACAGTCATCCCTAGGGCCTGGTGGGGCAATGGCATGGCAAAACATGGGACATGGGAAATATGAGGTCATGGTAAACTGGAGCCAGGGGTGACCACAGACAAAGCCACAGCCCAAGGTGTGATCTTGGTGAATGAAGCAACTGGTAAGAAGATTACAGCACCAGGAGCTGCTTTGGATGAACTGTGTTGACAATGTAAGGGCCACCTGTGCTCTGTGATGAAGGATAGAAGGAGACTGTGCAGAAAGAGTGGCTTAGAGTCTTCCCTTTATGAAAACAATGCAGGTCAAAGAGATAGTAAAGGTTTTAGTTGCTCATAGAACTAGGCTACTTGACTCAGCTGTTTAATAAATCATATCCTTTTTAAAAAAATTTATTCTTCTTTCATACATTACATTCTGACTGCAGTTTCCCCTCCCTCCACTCTTCTCAGATCCTCCTTCCACTTCCCTTCCTCTCCAGATCAACTCCCCCTGTTTCCCCTCCAAAAAAGAAAAAAGATAGATAGATAGATAGATAGATAGATAGATAGATAGATGATAGATAGATAGATAATAGGTACATAGATAGATAGATAGATAGATAGATAGATAGATGATAGATAGATGATAGATAGATAGATAGATAGATAGATAGATGATAGATAGATAGATAGATAGATAGATAGATAGATAGATAGATGATAGAAAAAGAGAGAAAGAAAGAATGAAGGAAAGGAAGGAAGGAAAGAAGGAAGAAAGAAAGAAAGAAAGAAAGAAAGAGGAAGAAAGAAAGAAAAGAGAAGAAAAGAAAAGGAAGGAAAGAAAGAAAAGAAAAGAAAGAAAGAAAAGAAAAATGAAAAAGAAAATGAGCAGGTCTCCCAGGAATATCCATCAAACATGGCCTAACAAGATATAATAAGACTAGGCACAAACCTGCACAGCACAGCTGCATGTGGCAACCCAATAAAAGGAAAAGGGTCCTAAGTGTAGGCAAAGGAGTCAGAGACACCCTCCACCCCCAGTTAGAAGTCCCACAAGAACACCAAGCTGTACAACCATAAGGTATATGCAGAGGACCTAGCTCAGAACCATACAGGGTCCGTGACAAACCATATCCTTAATGGAAACAAACAACAACAACAAAAATCTATGGAAACTGGGGATATGATTTTAACATCAACTAACTCTATAAACCTAACAAATCTACTCTGTGTTTTTTCCATCTGTAAAATTGGGTAACAACATATAATATATGTAAATAGCTTAGGGGATTGTCACAAGACTTCTTTGAAAATTGGCCTTTTTCTGTGACTGTTCCTACCATACAAACATGCACGCGCGCGCACACACACACACACACACACACACACACATACACACACACACATCCTTACACACATAGGAGATAAGGCACATTGTTAAATAGATTTTAACATACATGTAATAATATTCAACATAAGCAGTTAAGGTGAAAATTCAGAACTATTATAACTTATTATTGCTAGACAGGTCATAGATCATAAGAGAGAATACATCTACTATTTTTCTAAATGAACCAAATATTAAACTTATACCCAATAGTTTATCATTATAGTCATAGAACAATGCATCTCTCATCCCCCATCTGGGAAACTTCTGTTTGCAGTAGATGTTGATCAACACCGAGAACCACAAGTGGCCGAGGTGTAGCGATCGAGAGACTACAGAATGCCTCGCCATAAATGGAGCATATATACCGCACCCCTCCTCCCAAGTCTCAGATTCATGGTGGAAGAGGGTGCTAGAAGAGGGTAAGAGCCAGAGGCGGGGGAGAACTATCAGGAAACAACATCTTTTGGACCCAGCAGGGGAGTATTCGGAACTCACAGTGGTCAACAACAGTACGCAGAAAACATGTGCCAGACTAAATCTCCCCATAGAGATGGGAGATGGGCATGCAATCCTACCCCAGCAGTGGAGGTGTTGGCTTTGTCAGCTGCTGGGAGAGGGAGACACTTTCCTCTAAGCATGGCCTCTAGTAAGTTGACCATGTTCCAGTGGAAGACCATATCTAAGAATATTAGGGCAGCACAACTTGGCCTTTATAAGTTGAAATATAGGAACACAATGTTTGGTGGATAGGGAAGAAGGGTGGATCTGGGAAAAGTTGGGTGAATCTGATCAGAACATGTAAGACACTCTGAAAGAACTAATAAAAATAACAAAAATATATACACCCATTTAAACACAGTGGGGAAAAGAGAATGGACTATAAGTATTCAAATCCATTTTTCTCAGCTTCTCAGTAGACTCTCACTGTGACAATGGCCATTCAGGTTAAAGAGTAGACTGTACATGCTGTGAAAATAGCGTTATTTGCTCTGCTCCCTCTCTACCCTTACATTAAACCAGTGCCTGGATACACTCATAGGACATGCTGGAAAAATCCTTGTCAAGTTCTCTTCTCACCAAACCCTAAGCCTAACAAGAACTCAAAAAGCACTGTGTAGTCCCCTGGTCCAACAGACTCCTGCTGCGCCTCTCCTTCGTGCCAGGGTCACTGAGGCCAAGGTCAGGGAAATTCCCCGTGGTTCAATAGGAAAAAAAGGTTCTCAAGTGTTTGTCACTGCTGAAGGGGAGGGTTTGCCTGGAAGGGTGTGGGACAGGCCCCGTGAGACTTCTTAAAGGATGAGGAGCCCGAAGGAAACATGAAGAGCAGGTAGGTACTCGAGAGGGAAAGATTTCAAGGAGGAAAATGTATGGAGAGGTAGGAAATGGTGTTGGGGAACTAAATGCAAACCTGCTGGGCTAGAGATTGCCAGTCAAGGAGGTATGGCAGGGCAGAAGGTGTCAAAATGTCCCAGAGGACATGGGTTTAGGAAGCAGTGGTGATGTGTGCTCTGTGTTCCCAGGTCCTTAGCATCTTGCCCGACTTCAAACAGTACACTGTTTCAGAGTGGGATGTTGTCATCTTTGAAGTCTTTAAATGAGAATCTCTAAAAGTATGGGATGTACTGACTGACTGGACTCCATTGCTGTGTGCCCTTCACGTCTTGGCAGGCACAAAAGACAGAAAAATCTTTTATAAATTGTTGGGACTAATTATGTCCTGGCCTTCAGCTGTTCTTCCCTGTCTAGCGCCTTCTAATTGAAGTTACTAAAAGCTGTGCTTTGCCTAGAGGATCAGAGGATGGGATTTTCACCTGTTGGCCATTGACTGCAAGGTATTTAAGCCTCCATGGTGCTATTAAAGAAGGGCTTTTGTACCAGTGATTGGAATTCTGCGTGTAGGTCTGTCTCTGTGTCTGTTTCCTCAACCTCCAGCCCCTTGCCCGAGGCTCGCGAACTGTATTCTAGCGCATAGAACACGCGGGGAGTGGGGGCGGTGCATGGCAATAAATGTGGCTGTACCAAATATATAAATGTCTTGTCATTATCAGCTACACAGCAGCACAAGGTGAAGACTTACAATGCATGTGCCCTGTCACAATAGCTATTGGAAGTAATCTCGAGACAACTCCAGCAAGTAGGATGATTGCATAGGTCCTGCGTGCAGTCTAGGACACTCTACATGAGAACCTGTGGATTTCAGTATCTCCCGGGTCCTAGATTTAACCTCTTGTGTATACCAAAGGAGTAGCCATTTCTTAATTTTTATTCTCGGGTCCAGTAGTCACACAGGCTAGGAAAGGTATGAATTCTGACATTCTGACCCACTTTTTCCACAACTTCATTTGCATCTCCCAGGTTAAATATCCAATTCTTCCATTCAAAAACTGTTGCTGGTAAATAATAAATGCTTAGCATGCACGTATGTGTGTCTCTGTGTGTGTGTGTTGTTGTTGTTAATGAATGACTACAAATGGATAAACACATGTTCACGTAAGTTAATAACAAAATGAAAATGTGGTGACCATGCTCACTAAGGCTCTGTACTTAATCAAAGGAAACTGCGTCTATAACAGAACCATACCAGCCCTGTGGGATGCATTTGGATATTTTTTTAAGCCCCTGAACTCACCCCTGCCAGTCCTTGCTTCTCCATTGACAGAGTTAGACTGGAAACAAGAACAAAGGGAAGATGTACCTGATTTGCAAACTGAGGCTGTTTTCCCCTCAAACCAGAATTTGGCTCAACTGACACAAAGCGGCAGCCTAGCCAGATACCAGTTGTCTCCATCCCAGTGACAACATGGCAGCTGGCTCAGGCAGGAGGGGGAGCACTTGCTTGAATTCACCTGCTTTGAAATCTGGCTTTGCTACGTCAACTCATTTGTGGAGTCCCCATCCGGAGAGGCAGACTACAGTGGGCTGGCACTAGATACATATCCGTGTTACCCATAGCTACTCACAAGTTAAGGAGTCCCTGGGAGCTGTTTTTATGAAGAGTTTCAAGTTATTTTGTTCATGGTGGTGGTGTCAGAGCAAACAGGAGGCTAGGCTAATGACATTTCCCCTCCATCTCCACTACGGAAAATCCATGTCACAGGAAAGGAACAGTGTGTACGCCTAGAATTTTTTCAGGGTCTGAGTGTCTGTGTAAAGTAGGTGTAGACACACACGCGCGTGCGCGCACACACACCATTCATAGATGTCTCCAAATGCTTTTGGAACTCACTGCCTTCTGCAGGGGGAAGCAGACATAGGAGACCAAGATGAACCTTATCTGTCAGACTCAGACCCAGAACTCTTAGAGCATCCCCTTCATCCCTCCCAACTGCTCGCTAAGGTAGCACTCTTTCCAGCTCCCAGATACAGGTGAGAAAAATCAGGTCCACAGAGGCGTGAAGAATCAGAGGTAGCAAGAGTGGGAGCCGGCCTTGGGTCAGGCAGCTGGCTTCAGAAAGTGGTCCCCTGAGTCTTACCTGGAAATTGTACTTTGGAGAGAAATTCAAAGCAGAAGCAAATACTTTTAAGTATGTAGGAAGAAGCTGTCACTTTTTCCCTCAGACTGCTAGATGTATCAGTGGGCTCTGCATTGTCAACAAAACCGACTCAGCCACAGGGAACTTAGGGGTTTGAGAGCCCTCGCGAGCCATCCTCATTACCTCATTACCTCAGGTGCAGTGTTCATAATTTTGAATGGAGCCTTGAAGAGTCATCAGTACTCAAGAATAACTGGTTGATTGTTCTTTATGCTTTGTAAACAATTAGCTTTGTCTTCTCCCCTCCAACCAGAAGGTTTAAAGATCTTTGCCCCATTTGTTGCTGGTTTTTTTTTTTTTTTGTTTGTTTGGTTTTGAATGTTCTGTTTTGTTTTTATCAAAGTCTTGCTATGGAGCCTAAGCTTGCCTCAAACTTGAAATCTCCCTGCCTCAGCTTTCCAACTGCTGAGATTATAGGTATGTACCTCCAGGCCCAGTTTAATTGCTTTGAATTGAGAACTGCTTAAGGGCGAGTAAGATGTTTGTTCTTTGAAAGCTTGTTCTGGATTTCATTTGGTTACTCTGGGAGTGAGGTCCAGGATTCTGTATCCTAAATGTCCAGGTTAGTAAAGACTCCCTGACTGCCGAAGTGGGTCAAATCCCTGACTTATTGTTTTTGATACCAACTCTCTCCTTTATTGTTAGGAGACTGAATGATTTATTTCTCTACTTCTCGTATATAGTCTCCACAAGGACAAGGATGTGTAAGGTGTCCATCATTGATTATATCCCACCACTGTGTCCTCAAGTCCAGGAGAGCATTTACCAGCAAGAGTAAACTGTTTCTTAACAAATTATTGAATGTAAAAGCACTATACTTTGCATTCTTTTTCTCTCTAAATACAAAATACGTGAAGATTTCTTTCATAGAATTTAAGTCTCGAGTAAAGATAGTGAAATGTCTTTGGGGGTACTTCCTTCCTGGAAATCTGACTTTGAAGCAGGCCCTGGAAGGAGGATGGGGTTGGATGCTGCTCAGTGCTGAGTTGCTGGGAAGGTTGTTGGAGGAGACCCATAACCTGTCCAGGAGTAAGTGGAGACTGTGCTCAGTTACTTTGAAGGTCGCCCCCCCCCCCCCAGGAGACACTGGACCAAGGCAGAGTTCAAGCAAATGTGACTCTGCATAGTGGTAAATATGGCAAGAGGTGAGTCATCCTTCTTCCCGGCTCTCATTAGGGTGTGTCCTCTGAGCCAAATTAGAAATCCAGCAGGAGGATCTGGCACTCACCATTGTAAACAGAGTCTAGCTGAGCCAGTTCAGGAGAAGGTAGCAACTTCCCCTTCAGGCCATCCTAGGACCAAGCAGCCTTAGTAGTCCTTCCTTCCCCAGCCCAGGCTATCCCATGCTGAAGGAAGCCCTTGCTTCCCCAGCCCAGGCTATCCTATGCTTTAGAGATGCAATGAAAAGATAACCCGTTGGTTGGTGTCCAATTGTCAGAATTCATGTTCTGGAACTTCCCAGATAAGCTTTCAGTTTGTCTGTCTCTAAATTCCACCCTGGTGGGACAATGTGGAAGTCTTACTTCTGCTCCCACATGCTATGTGTAGAAGAGAAATGGGGGACCACCAGAACCAAGTTCAAACCTACTGACCCCACTTTCTTCAGCAGAGAATCCAAAAAGGAACCACATTTGACCAGACTGTTACCTGGACACCAGAAATGGCAAAAGCCATTTGGTGTAGCACTCTTGTGAAGGTTTTGGTAAATCAATCACAGGCATTTTGCTTTTAATGCTTACAAATTCCAGGAAGTAGGGGCATTCCATTTCCTGGATGAAAAATGTCACTAAACTGCTACAAATTGAACATCCTAATCTGAAAAAAACCCAAATGCTCCAAAATCTGAAACAGTTAAAAAAAAATGGTGGCACATGCCTTTAATCCTAGCCCTTGGGAAGCAGAGGCAGGAGAATCTCTGAGAATTTGAGGGCAGCCTGGTCTGTAGAGCGAGTTCCAGGACAGCTAGGGCTGTTACACAGAGAAACCCTGCCTTGTAAAACAAAGGTTTGGAACATTTTGGATTTAAGGATTAGGAATAAAATTAATTGAAATATTTCAATATCCCAAAGTCTCAGAACTTAAATATTTGGATCCCAAGCATTCTGGATAAGGGACACCCAGCTTTTACTGATAGCCTTGCCTACCTGCCTAATTAATCTACAGATTAAAGAGGAATTTTCAAAAGAAATAGATGAAGACATTTTGTTTAAAGTCTCAAGGGCAGCAATAACCAAACACCAAGCATAAAATTAAATGTTTTACATTAGCCAGATTTCTTAAAAATAGAAACTGACGTCACCTGCTCCTGACTCTATGCGGTCAATAGATTCCATTCTCTAGAGGGGCTGAATCTTCAGGTATTCAGTCTTGACTAGGTCATGTCACCATAACCATAAGTTCCTCACTTAGCCCCAAATTTACCACAAAGAAACAAGATGAGAAAAACAAAAACAAGAAAAGGTACGTTTTCTGCGTGTTTGTTGTTTGAGACAATCATGTGCCACCACACCCACTAACAGTCATTCTTTACATATAAAATTTCCAAAGCCTTGTAGCAATGCCTTGTAATCATAAGTAGTTCATTAATAAGAAATGTATGCATCGTAATCCAATAAAAGACATTTGGCCCTGATTTAGTAGGAATGAAGTCCTTCAAACAAGCAGAATTTTTAAAAATCAAATTTATTTGCAAAATGATACATGACCTAATGACCAATTTCAAATGCACATAGTCATGTCTGAACACAGATGAACAGCAAGCCCCTAGTAAATGTTCTCAGCACAACCAAAGAAGTATGCACTCAAGTTAACTGGGGTGGTGGGAAAGGGTAGATTCCCAGGATTCTTCATGGCATTTTCCCCAGCAAGATTTATTATTATTATTATTTGCAAGTGGAGACTCAGTCTTGAGAAATCAGACCACACCAGCCAGCCAGAGTTCAAGGGCTTCTTATAGTATTTTGCTTTCAGGTAGAGAGTGTGTGTTTTCTTCTTTTCTTTCTTTTTTTTCTTTTTTGTTGTTGTTTTGGTTTGCCTATTTGTTTTTCTGAGGAAAAGTTCTGAATTTTTTCACAATTATTTTTTAAATTTAACATTTGAATTGCTTAAAACACTCTAATGACCTTAACATTTATAAATATATCCTTTTCATTTTCAGGTACACTGTTGAGAAATTGCTCTTAATTGCAGCAATTTTACTTATTTTTAGGGTACAGTGTGATACTTCAATCCGTGTGTGATCAGACTTGGGATTTAGCAAGCCCATCACCTCAGATAGTTATCATGCCCTCTCTCATCCCCCTTCCCTGCACCCCCGCTTGCTCTTTCCCCAGGTAAGGAGGCTTAGCACCTTTGGCTGTCCTCTTCATTCATCTAACATTTTTAACGCAACACTTTCATGATGATCTCTTCCCCCCAACATTCAACTTTCTGTTACTTGTCCCGTTGATAATGTGTGCATTTTTAAGACTTTTCAAATATACTGAGCGTTATTCATTTTAACTCTTTGATCTGAATTAACTGATTAAACCAACGCTGGGATTCTTTTAGTTTTAATCTCATACTAATCTTATAGTATTCTTTTAAAACTATGGCCTCAGTGGTTTGAGCCCCATTATTTAATAAACTGCCACACTTATGAGATATTGATTATCAATGATGTAACATGTTTGCCCTGTATGCAGCAGCCTCCTGCATTTAGCACCAACTCCAGGAACCGACTTACTCTGCCGTCCATGCCTCTGACTTTCTTCAGTAACAGAAGAAGAGTCATAGGAGGATAGCCAGACAAAAAGCAGAACAGTCCAAAGAAGCCTGCATGTTTATCTAATGACACACGATTTACAACATAGACAATGATTGGGTTTCAGTGCTCAAAAAAGAGGCCCAGCTATTAGGACAGGTGGATAAAACATAAGTAAACTGTGAATGAGAAGATGAAATGAAAAACCTAGCCCTAAGCCATGGGTTCTGAGCTCTGAGAGGGGAAAGGGCATTTTTTTTTCTCTTCTGGACAGAAGGAAATATTCAGACTTTCAAGTAGGCCGGGACTTTGCCTTGTCAGAGGCATCTAACTGGAGGGGATGGGAGGATGGGAAGACTGCGGGATAGCTGCTGCCAGCACTGGCTTCTCTGGCACTCCCCTCTGCATTAGAAGAAGCTACAGTGAGAACCATTTGCTCACAGAGATCGAGTCTGGACCCACAGCAGGTATCTGAGAGATGACCTATTATAAACACGGTGGTTTACATCCAGAGGGCACCGCCACTTAGACATTCAAACTACTAACTAGTCAGCCTTTTTACACTCTTGAACTTTATTACTGAAACACTTTGAACAGCCTAGGGTTCAAGTTCAGAAGGGACACAACACACATCAGGTCTTAAAGGAACAAATTAGTAACGGAGAACAGATTCATGACCTGCCAGCAGCAAGTATCAGGACTTTTTCTGGTGTCTGGCGCCGAGCCTACCACCAACCTAGTGTGACATTTAAAGCAAATGAATTCACCGCCCAAGTTTATGTTCTGTAGAGTAAAACTGTCTTTTACTTAACAAGGGTGTCATGACAGATTTTAAACAAAAAAGATTTGTTGGAAAGAATTCCATAGATGTAAGACAGTGTCAATGGTCGTGTTTCTTATTGTAATCTGTATTATGTAAGATGTAGCCATGCATTTTAAAAGTAAAAGGTTAAAGAGTCTGCGCCTTTAAGTAGACTTAATATAAGAATATGTAAACAGAATTAGTGTTTGAGAAGTGCTTAGGATTTGTAAGTTTGTACAAAACGTCTATATAATACCATGGATTATTTTCATGAAATAAATATAAGAGGTTTACATTTTACTTTAAAAGGGCCAGGCATGTGGCACATACCTTTAATCCACTACTTGGGAGGCAGAGGCAGGCAAATCTCTATGAATCCAAGGCCAGCTTGGTCTACAGAGTGATTTCCAGGATAGTAGAGCTACATAGTGAGACTCTGTCTCAACAGAAACAAACGACAATAAGAAAGAACACCTACTAGCTTAAGCAGCTATCTTAGGAATTCACTGTGTGCCTCCCCAAGCCAGTCATTCCCTCTCAGTCAATAATAGCTGGTCTGAGTTATTTACTATTGATTATCTCGCTGTGTGTCTGTGTGTGCTGTATGTATGCACATGTGCATGCAGAGGCCAGAGGATGTTTTCCGTCATCACGTCTCCATTTTCTTTCTTGAGTCAGTGTCTCCCACTGAACCTGCTGTTCACTAACTGGTTATACGGCCTGGCCATCCATCCAAAGGGCTCCTCCCATTTTCTCATTCCCAGTAGTAGCTTCACCTGCTCAGGTCTCGTAGGTGCAGGGAATTCAAAATCAGTTCTTCATGCTTGCATGGCAAGCTTTTATCTCTAAGCCATTTGCCAGGCCCTCTGGCTCTTCAATAGATATATGTAACCGCAGAGTGACAAGATCTTCATTTAGACTGTGAACTTCATACACAGACTTGTACTATGTATGTTTTCTGTGGCTCTAGCATGGACATTGAAGTTCATACACACTAATAGTTGTATTTACGGTTAGTCATTGTTAGTGCTATAATGCTTCATTCTACAACTATGCCATGACCTAGTTGATTGTCACTTGGAGTTTTTCCAGAGTTTTGCTCTTACATGATACTCTTCTGACTTCTCTTGTTGTATGACTCTAACCAGACTTGGTGTTGTTGGGTTTTAAACTTTTTTCACCTTGTTGGGTAAGAAATGATCCCCACTATGATGGTCATTTGCACCATCTACTCACTGAGCAGGTGGTGACTGTTTCATACATATGTGGGCATTAGTGCCTCCCTTTTGTGAGCATGCCTCACTGGGTTTGCCCCTCTCCCTTTTTAAAATTAGATCCTTGGATGGTTCTTCTTTATTCACAATTCTTTCTTTCTTTCTTTCTTTCTTTCTTTCTTTCTTTCTTTCTTTCTTTCTTTCTTTCTCAGTACTATCCCTCTGTTGCAAATATGGGCTTTTACTTCATGGGGTGTTTCTACTATTTACAGCGTCTTTGGATTAAAAGCTTCCCCTTGAACTAAATGTTTTGATTCATGAATAATGAGTATTCATACATAAACCTTGCTCTTTCAAATAAATCCAAGATCGTGAATAAGCTTGAGGATTTTTTTTTTTTGGAATTTGCTAATTCTACTGACCAGCCTGGAGAGAACGTGGCTAATGACTTGTACTACCCATGAGCACCTGTGACTCCATGCTTATTTCAGTCCTCTTTAATGATTTCAGCACATTTTAGATTTTTCTTAAGCATGTTAATTATTTTGCTTGGTTTGCTACTATGCGCCCTCTAATTTTGAATGCTATTATAAGCACCATCTTTTAGCTGTCTGTGCGTGTGTGCCTCTCTAGTTTCAGTTACTCCAGAGTCTGAGGTGACAATTACTTGACTCCAAAAGTTTGAGACCCGTCTGGTGAACAAAGTGAGATCACATCTCAAAGCAAGCAGCAGCTGAAGGGATGGCTCAGCAGGTAAAAGTGACTCCTCCTCCTGTGGTCCTGAGTTCGGTTCCCAGCACCCACACTGGGTGGCTCACAGCCTGTAACTCCAGCTCCAGGAGATGACCTCCGTCATCTGGCCTCCGTGGGCACTGCATTCCGGCGCTCATACCCCTCATATAGGTATAGGCATACTTTAAAAAAAAATAAGCCTTTAGACAAACAAACACAAATAAATAAATAAATGAGGCTTTAATGAGTGCACTTTCTGGTAAGTGGTGGTAAACAGAAGTGTACTAGAGTGCTATCTGAAAATTTTGTCAAATATTCTATCAATTCTGCAAATTCTACTGACTTTTCTATGCAAGCTTATCCAGGAATAATGATGATTTCATTCCTTTTATTTCCTTCTCTTGTTTGGTCATATTGACACGAGGATAGCATCTGGCGTACTGCCAAGTCAGAGCAACGTTATAAATCGAGGCCATGAAATCGTGCGGAGGGACTGTGGGGCCATACAGGGGGATTTGGAGGGAGGAAATGGGGGATACATACGATTAAATTTCATTGCATACATGTATGAAATTCTCAGAAATGAAGAAAAAGCTTAGGAATTGTAGTAATGGCACCCATATCTTGCTTCTCATGTCAAAGGGAACGAGTTTTTATTTTGCCATGAAACTCTGTATCTACTATAGCCTGCTTTGATGCCTCGTTTTCTTATTGTTTTATTTTGTTTTGTAGACAGCATTTATGAGTTTGATGTTTTGCTTTCTTAGCTGTCTGAGAGACCCGGTTTTAACGACTACTGAGCTGTAACAATTACGTGTGCATCCCTTGAGGTGAACACACAGCTGTTTCCGTTCATTTGTTACTGCTACAAAATGCGTTTATGAATTTTTTAACCTCTGACTCTTTGTATAAACCCAATTTATACTTAATGTGGCATCACTCCGACAATTGGATTTAATTTGTTGGTACATTGCCTAGAAATTTTACATCTAGGTGCATGGGCAGGACTAGCCAGCATTTTCCTTCCCGTGTGGCCCTCTCAAGGGTTTAGTATTGCTGTGTTGATCTCCGATGAGGCAGAAAATAGTCCTTCTTTTTCTAGCCCCTCAGTGAATGCACATAATGTTGTTAAATTAATCTATAAAATCTTCCGGACCTGATTTCTTTCTTTTTCTTCCCTCCCCATCCCCTTTTCTCTCATTTCTTCTGTTTACATTTTTACTTTCCCCGAAACAGGGCCTTATACATCTGAGACTGTCTTGAAGATCACTAAGTAGCTGAGGGTGACCTTGAATTTCTAGTCCTCCTGCCTCCACCTCCTAAGTGGCAGGATTACAAGAGCATCTGCACAGCACAGGGTTGGCTGAGGGCAGGCTAGGCAAGCACTCTACCAACTGAGCCGAATTCCAGTTTGTTGATTTTGTGTGTATGTGTGTGGAATATTTTTTCATTTAGCATAGGTTTCGCTAGTGTTTATAAGGATATTTGGAACTTCTCCTCATGAGTCAAATTATTATATATTTTTCTTCTATAAATTTTTAATATTTTACCTAAAATCTAAATTTACATATGAAACTTATTAGTTGTGTTCTTATGTTCCTGTTAGTTGCATCATTATTTATTCTTCTCATTTTGTACTATGTTAAAAGTCTTACCAGGATTTTGTTGACTTTTTAATACTACCCTGGATTATTGATTCTCTTTACTGTTTTTAGCTGCTTCTATTTCATTAATTTTGTATTGATGATTCCTTCTCTTACTGGCTTCAGTCTGGATTTTTCTCTTGTGTCTTAAGACAATGATTTTTCTCATAGCTTATTTACTAGCTGCCAAGCCTCTGTGTCTTCTAAATCTTCATTATTATTTATTTATTATCTTTGACGTGTTTTTCAAGTATAACAGTAATATTTGAGTTCCCTTTGTGTTGTTATTTCTGTCTGGTGTTATTTCCCAGGAGGACACTAGTTTATCAATTCTCTTCCATTTTGGTTTTGCTTTTGCTGTATATATGCAATTGCTGTAAAATTCCCATGTGTGTCTGAAAAGAATCTGTGGTTTCAGCCACGACTTAAAGGTCTTTTCCTCTTTTGTCTTTCTTAGGTCTTCTCCATCTGTTTTCTGTTCTCCCCTGTGATAATTAATGACTAACATAGAAATTAGGATGTGTGTCTAATAAGACACAATTTGAATTTAATAAACATTTTTATCCTCTTCAAATAAACAACCCTAGAATGATTTAAATTCAAGTCAGTTCATGCTCCAAATAAAACATTATCATTACACCAAATCCTAATTCTATCTTTACTTTTAATACCCTAATTAGACCCTTGCTATTTTCTAAAGTCAACAGTCTGATTCCCCATGTTTACCATCTTCCTTGCTCACCATTGCTGTCTGCATTGTGACCGCTCTTTCTGGTATGGCTTGTTTTATTCCTCAAGAAGATATGAGTAGATGTTTCCTTAGCCAACACTCTGCTTGGATGTGTTCCCTCAGGTTCCTGAGTTAGAAACTTGCCCTCCCCTCTGTGAAGATGGGAGAGGTGTTAGGTTCCCAGGGGCTTGAACAGTGAGTGCAACCCTGTTGTTGCCTTAGGAACAGATTCGTTATCACAGCTCCAGGCTCCTTATAAAAGAGCTACTTTGTTCTCCTTTCACTGGCTCACCAGTAGGGCTCCCCCATCTCCCTTCTGCTGGGATGACACAGCAAGCCCTTTACCAGATGAGGGCAACTTGACCTCGAACTTCCTGGCCTCATAGGCATGAAGAGTTTGAGCCACAAATTTCTGTTCATTAGAAGTTATTCAGACTAAGGTGCAAATTGTCTCCTACTAATGATAGTTTGACTGAATATTTTTTCCATTGACATGGTAAAAAGCTGCATGTATCTGGCAGGAATCCTCTTAGTTCTTAGTAGCAGTATGTGGTTGGTGCACACCTGAGATGCTGAGCAGCGCAGTATGTGGTTGGTGCACACTTGAGATGCTGAGCAGCACGGTGTGTGGTTGGTGCACACTTGAGATGCTGAGCAGCAGCAGAGAGCATAGCACATGAAGGTAAATAACCAGAACTCTCCAGAAGGTGATGTTGCTAAGCTGTGGTGTTCAGGAGGCTGAACGTACTGAACATTTTTCCAACTAAACGTTTTACAGCTTAAGATGGATTCATCTGAATGAGTTACCATGTGAGCCAAGGATCATCTGTATTCTGTTTCTACCACAGAAAACACAGGAAGAGAGTGTCTACCAGGAGTCAACTCTCTCTGTCTTCTTTGTCTGTTGTCTGAAAAGGTGTCCAATTGACTCCTGCTGAAAAAAGTTCTGCTATATAGAATTTTACAATCTGAATGCTGTGTCAGACGGACAAGCTCGATCTACTGTTGAGAATAACACACAGGTCTAATAGTTTGGACCTTATGCTTGTAGAATACAGCATTTCATTTCCTTTATAACAGTTCTTCTGAGTAAAGCTACCTATTGACAACAGCTAAAACCCCGACTTTGCTAGTCCATACTTGGATCTTATCCTCCTCGGCCAATTCTGAAAGCGCTATTTCTGTACCTCACTACTGTAGACAGCAAGCACTAGGCTCCCCAGAGTCTGGCATGGGAGCCCCCACCTCACATACTGCACATCTAGAACCTACAGAATAGAGCTCCTGAACCTGTCAGCAAATGGGTTGGATTTAGTCTAGCCTGGACAGCTGTCAGGTGGTAGCTGCCTTGGGCTGCAGAAAGAAACCTGGGTTGGATTCCAGGCTGCAAATAAGCCCGTGGCCATCCGCACTGCCATTCATGGCTCGGCTATTCTTTATGAAAGGATGCACTGTGTGGGGAGTGGAAGGCCAGGAACTCTAAAAGGCAGCATTGCGGGGGATGTGACAAAGCCATTCAAGTCAAGGTACCACATGGCTGGGACTGCTAGGTGGCAGCAGGGATAGAAATTACCAGTTCAAAAAGAATTCTCATGAGCTTCGGTTTCGGTTACTTTTTACAGACACCATACAAATACCATACAAACGAAACAGGGCCAAATAACCTTATTGAGGTCTCAGAGCGAAGTAGTCACATTTGGGCATGAGCTGGAGAGATGTTGAGTTGGGAAAATAATCCTGTTCTTGACCATTTAAAGGAGGGATCCAGATCTAAATTAGTACTCTCTGCTTTCCATCTTTGGGAATTGGGGCAAGTTCCTTTCTATTTCTGAGCTCCTGTTTCCCTCCGTGAGCCTTAGAGGTGGCACATACAAAGGAACAACACAGAAATTGCTGGCAGCCTACTGGTATCCGCTCTCCTCTCGTCCTGCGTTTATGACATTATATGAGCAAACCGTCACTCGGATGCAAGCAGGCGCTCTCCCAAATCCCACACCTATGCTTGCATGAGTTTAGGTTAATAACATTTAAGATGGACCATGAATGACTTCCAGGAAAGCTTGTTACAGCTTCTTCCTTTAGTGCATTTTCCTGCTTGGAACTGGGATGAGACGGTGAGCTACCTTTCTGTATTAGGAGGATAAAGACAAATTGGAGGGACTTGGGATGGAAAGTTGGAAGATGGAGTTCCTGGTGTTATCATGGAATCTCCATACTGGTTCTGGACTCTTTACCTCCAAATTCCTTCATGAAGAAAAATAATTTCAGAATAATATTAGCCATTATTCCTAGGGTTTGATCAAAGCCAAGATGGTCTTTACACAATGAACTAGATTTGATAGTTACTAAAATTTAAACTTGTAGCAACTACTTTTTGAACAAGGAATCCTACTCATGAGACCATATCCTATAAATGTAGGTGACCACATTCATAAAGAGATGTAATAAAAATACATTTATTGTATCTCCATTCATGGAACTAAAGGATTGGCAAGAAACTCAGTGTTCAATAGAAGGGAACAGTTTAATCAGATCATGTGATGCAAGCCGGCCATTATCCCTAGCTGTTAACTGTCTGAGGAGGCAAATCCCAGCACGGGACTACATTTCCCAGCACACCTGTAACAGTTTCTCCTGTCTCCTGGTATAGCCTGGGTATTTCCCCAGTCAAGAATGTGCTCTAGGTCCCCTCTTAAATCTGGGCAGCAAAAGTGATGCTGTGGAATTTCTAAGAACAAGGCAAGGTGGCTTCTTCCTTGTTCAGACAGACCAGCCACACCCAGAGTGCAGGGTTCCCTTGCAAGAGGCTGCCAGGCTTTGACGAAGAAGGGGGCCCTGTGCATGTCTTCCGCTGAGCGCTCCCACTCTTTGAATCTGCCTGGTCCAGAGATGTGATCTGCGCCTGGTCCAGAGATGTGACCTGGGGTGGAAGCGCCTTCAGGTGGCTCTGACTTCCTGGCCTTCAAGTTCTTTGTGTTGAGAACCCAGAAAGCTCAGAGCAGATAAAAGCCCCCTGCTGTGCTTGGTGAAGTTCTGAGCCACAGAATTAGTGACCGTGGTGAAACAATTGTCACCGTAAGGCACTAAGCTTAGGGGAGCTTGCACTGTGCGCATAATGGGTTTTTAGAAAGATTCTTCACCATGCACTTTTTGCACCATCTCAAATTTTCTTTTACCACATTCATGACACTTTACTGTATCTTCAGGAACATGTAAAACAAGGATAATTGTGAGGATGTGTCACCAAGAACAAAGGTCTCCAGCTCCTGGAAAATGTGCTAAAAGTCCAAAGAAGATAAATACAATATCAAAGCCTTTGTAGTTTTTAAAATCAGATAACATATCAGCAACCTTAGCAACCACAGCATGTAAGAACACACCACAAGCTCTATAACTATCTCCTTTTCTGTGACAGATTAGTAATTAAGAAAAAAAAACAGTGAGCTCGGTGCCCAGGATCTAAAAACTGCACTATTTTAATCTAGATTGAGGTGTATACCGAACAAGACTTGCATTCTCCATCTCTGAACAGTGAGGCAGCCACAGCCACAACCCTATCTGGTCTGAGCAAAGTAAGCTTGGGGCAGCCAGGTAAGAGCTGGAAGATTTAGACGCCATCTCTCCTTTGCGAGCATTGCTGAAAAGCAGTGCACTTTTGGAGTTGATACACTGCCTGATAATGACAGAGTGGAAAGAAAATATAATAATCCTCTTTGTACAGCGAAGAAGCTACCGAAAAAAATGTAGACACAACCAGTAACCCCAAGTAATATAGGAAAATAAGACAGAAAATAATAGAGCAATTTATGTTCAATAGTGGCTGGACACATGTCTTTAATTCCAGCACTCAGGAGTCAGAGGCAGGTGGATCTCTGTGAGTTCACAGCAAGCCTGGACTACATGATAAGTTCCAGGCCAGTCAAGGATGCATAGTGAGATTCTATCTTAAAAAATAACAAATAAGTCCTTTAATGTGTTCTATAGCCTTCCTAAAAGCATTTTCAAGTTCATTTATGCAATTTATAAATGTTTTTTTAGGTGGTGTTAAATAGGAAGAGGCAACCAGTTCTCTACAAAGACCATCCAGCAGACACAAAGTAAATACAACACAAGATTTTTCTATTTTTATAATTTCTAAGCCAGCATGGAAGATGGTTCATAAACATCCTGCCGAATACAATGGCCCTTTGGAGAGAACATTAGCATTCTGGAACTCTGTGGGAAATTGCTTTAGTATACTATATGACAAAAGAGTCTCAGTATGGGGCGACAGGAAGTCATGGCACAGGGGAAGACAAGGCAGTAGAAGTAGCAGGGCTCCCTTCTTTCAAGGCACCAGCGGTTTATTACGTATTTAAAATCCTCCCTATATCAGAAAGTTAGTGAAAAGTGCTGAGAATAATTACTATTTCATACTGACAAGAAATCGTCTACCTGCTCAGACAGAACCTCACCCTAGAAGTAAGAGAGCCAGAGAACACAGTGGAACGTGGGGCAGACTTCCGGTGAGCGCTCAGAAGCCCTCTCAGTCCCGGGCTGCTGGACCTGGGCCAAGGGCAAACAGTAAGCCACAGATAGGGATCGATGAAGACTTGCAGGTGAAATATTAGCAGGGAAGCCCCAAAGTTCCCCCAGCTTCCTGACCCTATGGACACAGCCATCAATTAACATAAAGTCCCTACAGTGGACGGCTTTGTCTTGGGCTTTCTCATACGGACCTCAAGCCTCAGCAGAAGCTAAACACTGTGGCACCTCATGAGTTTGTCCTCTTCATCTCCTCCAGTTTCTTGGTGCTCCCTACCCCCAGCCATGGTGCTTTTCTGCTGGTGGCAGGAGGACTAGTAACGAGGGCCTTCTGGGCAGTGGTACTTCTCAGGTTCAAGTGTGTTACGGACATGGCCTCCAAGGTTCAGACAACTCTTTGGGCTCTGAGTTGACTACAGACTTGAAAAAGAGCCTACCCAGAGTTCCTACCTCCTGCTCGTCCTGTCTTGGGCTTTGTTGATAGGCTAGCCACTCTCCTGGAAGCTGTCTTAGCAGCAAGTATACCTATCCACAGTCTGCCTCTCAACTAACGCT
Organism: Arvicola amphibius; assembly: GCF_903992535.2. Classification (NCBI taxonomy): domain Eukaryota; kingdom Metazoa; phylum Chordata; class Mammalia; order Rodentia; family Cricetidae; genus Arvicola; species Arvicola amphibius. The sequence goes on from NC_052058.2 coordinate 69,040,993, forward strand.
CCCCACGCCACCAGGCCACCTCCACACAGATCTGGTTCCTGAGTGCTGACGCAAGTGAAGTTTTTCCCACAGATGTCTTCTTAGGCCTTGAGTAAATCCTGGTACCTGTCTTTCAGTGGGCCCATCTCGCCAGCGCATGCGCAGAGGCTGGTCATAGCTGAATCCCCAGCGTGATGGAGAGAATTCACGGCTAAAGTGCAGCTCTTCATTGCAATGAGCTCAAGGTAGGAATGGCAAGGGGCTGCACAGATGAGAGAGCCAGTCCTGAGTAGAAAGGGAAAAACTGACCCTGCAGCGAGTGTTCATCCGCGGGCATCTCAGCACAGAAGGAAGGGAACGCCTTCCTACGCTGTTCGAGAATGGAGGCTGGCTCCATTCTACCCTCTAGCGTGTCACTTTCCACTCTAACATGTGGCTAAACAAAGATGGAGGCACGCTGCAAGGGCCTTCTCCTGTGCCCCCAGGGAGTGCGTGATTAAGTAGTTGGGGAAACCAACCTTTCACTCCACTCCCCTATGTTGAACCTTGTACTTCTTTCCAATTCCTCATTTTTATAAATAGTTCTGTGATGCACATTTGGTTCATAAAACTTTAACTGCATCTCTTGTAATTTCCTTGGAAAAGAGATGAAACTATGAGATTAGCAGCAAAGAACATTAAGGCAACAGTGGCTGTGTATTTACTTTACAAAGCTCCTCCCACCTAACAGCTTACAGTACAAGGAGTGCTCGAGCCTCCACTACAAGATTCTACATCTTCACTAACCTTGCATAATACTGTTGTCTTAATTCTGCTAGTTACTCTTTAATGCACCATATACAAGTCAGACTTCATTACCACTAAGGACCTTTTTCTCTGAACCCACTGGCTCTCCGCAATCACTAGCGCCTTGCAATCAATCACTCAGTGACAGGTGTGACTTGGTTATCTGTGCTGGCAGAACATGGCTGCTCATCCTGGTTTACTTTAGAGAAATACGATCTTTTAAAACTCTCCCGTCCACACAGATCTGGTTCCTGAGTGCTGATGCTTTGAGAGCGTTCAAGGAAAGGATTTGAGCCCCGGCTGTGACGTAGTCTAGAAACATCATGTCAGAGGCAGCACCGGTGACTTAGAAGAGAATTATGAAACCAACGCAGACCCACGCCTAAGCAGAAGGCAGAGTAGAAGGTCTTTTGTAAAACAGACCCTGGCTACGTGTGTGGGTGGTGATGATGGGATCCCGGACTCTGCTGTGAAATCTCAGACACAGATCAGTCCATTCACTTCGTTTCTATTTTCATGTGTTCACACGATATAAATAGCTATGTCTCAGTAACTCCAAACGAGCCCTTTCGATAAGCACTAAATAAGTACTCTGGATGATAAGAAAGAATTGCATTACACTTTAGACTGTAACTTTCTCTGTAATCCACAAAAGAGCAGCATGTTTTAGACTTAGTAAAATGCCTTATTTAAAGCACCAGAGTATTCTATAATAATAGAAATGATTTTTAAATGGTATTTATTACCTGTAACATGTCGTGCAGTGTTTACTTTTATCTGCCTTTCGATCTTGCCCTCCTCATAAGTTGTTACTCTTTGAAGGGGCATTAGGATGACGATTGTGGCTACTGGGAACCAAGACGACAGCTTAGTTTGGTGTGACTCTCTGTGACACTATTCATGGTAGTCCTGTCTCCAGGGTCCACAAGACAAAGCCAGCTACTCCTCAAACAAAATGCTTTAGAAAGAGTCTTGCTATATTGTTAACTTTCATTTGTCAAAGTTACCTTCTTTTAAAAAAAAAAGACCTGACAAAACTGAACATTTTACTAAACCACATACTGAGGTTCACCTTATCCAGTGGCTGCTATGGCCAGGGTGCATCCTCCTCACTGCAGAGAAACAGCGGAACACAGAAAGGCAACTGCTCACTCGGAACTGAAAGCCTAATGAGACCAGTTACCAGTTCCAAGGGAAAGTGTTACTATACGATGGGGGAATTAGAAACAGATTAATTAAGTCATTGGAGTTATAATTGCCAGCAAGAGTTAACGTCACCAACCCCTGGATATGATGCTAAAGACACATGGATTATGGTACACCAGTGCTAAGAAGATGCTAAAGACACATGGGACGCCAATGCCAAAAGGATACAGAAGAGTTGATCACAAAGAAACACCACTGAAATCAAATTGTATGGAAAGATATCAGTGACAGAAAAGACAAAAAAGATTGAAATTAAATATTAATTTAAGGTAAAGGAGACTAAAACGAGAATAACAATACAATAGATGATCTTGAACCATGTCTTATTCACAAAACAAAGAGTACAGGTCTCGCACTGTGATCTATTCTTGAACTGAATTTTTGTGTAGGGTGATTGACAAGGGTCTAATTTCATTCTTTCTCATGTGGCTACTAAGTTTTTCCAGCACTATTTTTGTTGAAGAGGCTCTCTTTGATCAAATGTATGATTTTGGAATTTTTATAAAAAGTCAGACGTCTGATTGCTGGCCAGGATTGCCCAAGATTTATAAAATCTCAAAACATTATAGGTTATTGCTATTGCCCTTGGTTGCCTCCCAAAGCTGGAAAGTATCTATTGCTGAAAACATCATGTACTTCAGACAGAAACTCAGAAAATACAAAGCCAAAGCACACAAATAAGTAGCTTTTCTATATACTGAACATGCTAAGAATAAAAATCAGAGGGGAAAAACTATTTATAATAAAATCATAAGGATAAAATACCTAGGAATAAATATAACCAAGGAAATAAGATTTTAAGATACTGAAGAATGATGAAGTCACCAGAAGATAGAAAGACCTCCCATGCTCATGAATTAGCAGAATTAATGTTGAAAAAGAAAGATGGAAAGAAAGAAAAAAGAAGCTACCTATTGCAAAGGCTCATATATTTGAATGTGTGGTTCCCAGATGGTGAAATATTTAGGGAAGATTAGGAGGTGTGTCACTTAGAGGGTAAGCATCAAGGTTCAAAAGCCCAATCCAGACTCAGTCTTGCTCTCTCTTTGCCTCCATCTTGTGGATAAGATGAAAGCTCTCAGCTACTGCTCCACTGTCATGCCTGCCTACCTGCTCCCATGCTGCCTGCCATCATGCTCCCTGCCATGATGATCATGGATTAACCCTCTGCTGTTGTAAACAAGCCCCCAATTAAATACTTTCTTTCAATGAGGTCATAGTTGTAATGATTTCAGCCACATAAGGCTGATACTTCCGGGCTCTAGAGCCATGCACTTGCAGACAAGCCCTCAGGCAGAAGTGCCTGAATGTTAAAGGGCCCCGCGTGACCCACATGCGCACATGCGTGGTTACATCCACTACGACTCAGCTAAGCCCTTGCACGAATGTGTGAGCCCGCCATCTGTGTATGACGTAGTCCCGTCAACCTCCTGTGTGCATGCGCTAGGCAGCGTTTAGAAAGGTCTCAGCTTACAGTTTCCCAGGTACTCCCATGTTAAATGTAGCCTCCTGTTCCCTGCAAGGCCATCCACTGAAAGTCTTTCCCACTCGGACTGTTGCTGTCTGCTACCAGAAGGAAAGTCCAGTACAAACTCTTCCTCATGGTGCCATTCCAGTTGGCAGCCGTGCTTCTTGCCATTGAAAGCATTTTTTTAAAAACTTTGATTTTATTATTGAATTGTGTGTTTATGCGCAAGTGGGAAGAGTGTGGGCTTGTATGTGTGAGCGCAGTTGCCATGAAGGCCAGAAAACGCACTGTGTCCCCAAGAGCTGGTGCTACAGCGGGTTGTAGGCAGACAGATGTGTGTGCCGGGAACTGAACCTGAATCTTCCGCAAGAGCAGTATGTGCTTGTAGGGGATGGACCACTTCCCCAGCCTTGCTTCTCAATGTCAAGTGTGCGTTGCAGTGCACTCCTGCGGGACGGCAAGGGGTTGCAATTCTCAAGCCTCCCTCCCCTTTGTTCTCAGTGGAGCCTTTGCAAGTTCAATCATCATGGAAACACTCAAGGTCTAAGTGAGCTTCAGCCTGGCCCGTGTGTTAGTATGTTCCCAGGCTATTGTATAAATCAGTTATTCATATCACCCAGCCAACAGGAACTGATTCAGAAGTGCAAGTCTTACAAACTCTGCATTTACATTGGCTTTTACTACAGAATGCCGGATGGCCACTCGGGATTCTGGTATCTCCAGGGACAAAGCAGGGAAAGAAGGAAATGCCTTGGCCTTCCTCATGCTTGCTGATGATGCGTTTTCCAGGCTCCTCTTTCAAAAGGAGAATTAGAATAGAACAATAAACCGAGGAAAAAGAAGAATCCCGTGAGGTCCCCCCTGAGTCTCGTTCTCCATGTGTCCACAGTCTGCTCACCTTCCTGCCGCCTCCTTCTTTGGGATGGGCAGTGTGGCTGATCCTAAAAATCCCCTATCTTCATAAACTGACTGATAGAGATGCCTTCAAGAGTATTTCTAAAACGTTGTAAGTCACATAAGTATTAAAAATACAGGAGTTTCTCGATTAGAGATTCACTAAATCCAAATTCAATACCCTGCCGTGTGTGCGTGTGTCTGTGTGTTTCCCCCTAAACCAAATGAAAACATGATGATAGATCTTCTTACCAAATCCTTTGTCTTCAGAGAGAAAAACTAAAATCTCAAATCTAATTTCCACAGTGACTATGCTGGCTTTTTGAAACAACAGAGTACCGTTTGTCTTGCTGAACTGAGTACCATGATAAATAAACTGTGTTCAGTGTGGGTGTGGAAATTCTAATGAGCATAAAATTCTCCTCATGTACCCTCTGGAATGCACACTTTCCCCTGACCAGACAAACAAAATAAGATACAAGGTTCCATAGAAAGAATTCCAGCTTTGCTGCTTCTGAGGAGTTCGGATCCTAATTTTATCACCAAAGGAGCCATGGAAGAGCTGGCAGGAGATCCTAGAGGAGCCACAGAAGAGCTGGGGATCCTTAGTTTGGGGGGCTTTCATTGCACCCTAAAATGAAATAGATAAAACCAGATTGGTGGCAATCTATTAGAATAACTTATTTATCCTTTTCCAGATATTTACTGAGTATCTTCCTCCGTGGTGTCTAACCTGAGGACAAAATGACGGGGTTAAGAGGCTGAGACCAGGGGTCTGATGCAGAAAGGCAAACAGTTAAAACAAGGCCATGAAGGTGCAGGGGAGGATATGAAGGAGGTCTCAGTCCACACATCAGTGCCTGCATGAAACTACCAGAAGGAAGACAAGTCTGTGATGAGCCTTGGAGCATGGACAGGGATGGGGGGGGGGGGGAATCAGGATTCAGCAACGAGCATTTGGTAGCTCAAAAGTTCAGAGGGCAGAGAGAGTCGTGATACATTAGAAGGCAGTTCCATAGGATTGCACCAGGAGAGACCAGAAAAGAAGGATTAAAGGGAAAACCTGGAGTTTTAAAAGAGAGAGAAATTCTGTAAAAAGGCAAGGTAAATGCACATCTAAGCATGTTGTATTTTACATGCTCTCAGAGCACAGCCTGCCCTGAACTTGCTGGGGTACTGGCCTTCTGAAAAGTGGGGGGGCAGCAATGTTCTCACTCAGAGTTGTTGTCTTCAGTAAATGGATAAATATAAGGATGTCTCCACGTGGTTGTACCCCTCCTAACTTGGTAAAATGGAGCTCATGAGTTCCAGTTCCTGCTCAGTTCCCTTTGCAATGTTTGAGCCTCGAGGCCTGCAGGGGCAGTCCCTGGCCCTCCCTATGAATTTATTCTGTTGAAAGTAAGGCGTGCAGGGCACACACCTTTAATCCCAGCACCTGGGAGGCAGAGGCAGGCAGATCTCTGTGAGTTCGAGGCCAGCCTGGTCTACAGAGTGAGTTCCAAGACAGCTAGGGCTGCTACACAGAGAAACTCTGTCTTGAAAACCAAAAACCAATGGTGCTGATGTGAAGAAGTGACACAAAATCAGCAGGTGACAGACATGTCACCAGGGCCCCAGGGCCCCTCCTGAGCAGCACAAAGAGATTAATGAACTGAACTCATACATGAAACTAAGAAGAGACTCCAAGCCTTGGCTGTGGATGCCGTGGTGCGTGTGGGCCTCAGGCACACTAGAGGTTCTAGCTACAGTCCCTTAGCTGTCATTATCAGTTTCAGCGAACGCGTTGAAGAACTTAGACTGTCAAAGGCGATGCTGGGAAAGGGAGCTCTTCCTCCAAACCTCGCGTTGTCGTGAGTGGCCTTATTTGTACACACATGGTGGTCTCTGGAGTCGTGCAGAGTTAATAAAATGTGACAGGATGATTGCTTGTGCATTGAATGATAATTACTAAATTAACCTGAGTCAAGCATGATCTAGAGCTTGACACCATGGCTATAAGTTTTTCAGTGACTGAAATTGTTGTCGCTCATGGAATTACACCAAAGGTCCAGGAGGGAACCACACCGCCAGACTGGAAGGGGACTCTTCTTGTGCTATGAACTGTTCCATTCAGGGTGGCAAAAGCAGCCGTCTGGAAGGTGTGCGAAGAGTTTGATTGTGGGAAATGAGTGTAGGCGTTAAAATAATATTTGTAAACTATGAACTCAGGGATGTCACCTTTCCCAGTAGTAATATTTCAGTGTGGAAGCGGGCTGACCTGTCATTAATTCTGAGGATGCTAACAATGGACCTTCATCAAAGAACAGTTGGTTTGTGAGGTAACCAAAGGTGAAAACACCATTTCTGAAAGAGTGTAGCAACCAAGGAGCACTGTGCTAGGTGTGTTAGTATGCAGGTAAGGATCTGCTGGGGTTGAATCTGGCCTTTGTAGGACTTGAAAGCACAGATTAACTGGGCAACCAATTTTTTAAAAAAGGCATACAAGATTTCAAATGTTGGATTGAATATCAGAGTGACGACTTTTCTTTATTGTTAAAACTTTTATGAGTATGGCTGTTTTGCCCGAATGGTTTATCTTTGTATTGTATGCAGTGCCAGAAGAGGCCAGAAGAGGGCATCAGATCCCCTGAAACTGGAGCTATAGATGGTTGTGAGTACTAGGAATCGAACCTAGGTCCTCTACAAGAGCAACAAGGACGATTAACTGCTTAGACATACCATCAGAAACCAAAAATGACTTTATTACACAAAATATGTAAGGTATTTATTTCAACTAGAAAAATAAATCTAGCATACTTTTAAAGGGCAAGAAATGCTACAAAAATCCACGACACAAAGTATTTTACTGGCTGCCTGACACACTGCTGTGAATCTGCTTTCTTGTGTTTTGTTTATGTAGTCTTGACTTTTTCACAACATTCACAGGACTCTTTTGGAAAGTGGGAATAGAAATATCATAATTTAAAGCTGGGGGTGGTGGTAGTGCAGTCCTTTAGCCTCAGCACTCGGGAGGCAGAGACAGATGGATCTCTGGGAGTTCAAGGCCAGCCACAAGGAATTAAAACAAAGTTGACGTGCTCTTGTGTGTTGTCATAGTCCTCTTGTCTTCACTTCAGTTCTGCTCTGTCTCATGCAATGTGCCTGCTGTAGGACACTATCCTCCAAATTGAAAGTCTCCCCAGGAAGGAGGAGAGCTAGCTCATCAGACTCAGAGGTAAAGGGAAGGTCATTGGAAGTCTGGGACAGTGGAAACTTGCAAGATTCTGAGACATCCTTCCCACTTCCTAGAAGCAGGAAGTAGCCGCTGGGGCTGGAGGAGAAGTGGTTGAGCTGCACAGGGGAGACCTCTCGCCTTCGAGCTGCCTGCACGCTATGCAGAGAGCTCCTGAAACACAGCTTCTGTGAGCAGGGCTAGCCTGTCCCATGTTGCAGCTGCTCTGGGGTCATCCCTGCTCCTATAAGTAACCTCTCACCCATATACCTGTTGGTAACCTCTGAAAAAAAAACTCATTAGTTCGCCGAGTTAAACCGGGGCTATCATCCACGGGTTCCCTTTCTGGGATGAGGAGATGGGCGTGTTCTGTTTCCCAGGAAGAAAATCTCTCAGACATTACTCCCATAGACAAAAGGATGCATGCCTGATCTGTTTATAATATCCAGTTACCTAGTATTATTCTGGTAGAGATTTTGTTCTAAAGAGGCATTAATAGAAACTGGGCCATTCACATAAACGGCTCATGTCTGATGGAAGTGTCGCCCAGAGACAAGGTTCAACTGCTTTCCTTGTCTCCTGACTCACTGATGGTACCAGCCACATGGATGAACCTTGGGGCCTTCATCTGGGTGCCAAATGGATCACGAGTAATAAAGCGAATCTGGAGGAACTGTGACCCACATTATCCCATCAACCTCAAACTACATGTATCCCCAAGCTAGCGTCCCCTTAGTCAGACCACAGATCTGCCCTTGTCTCTCCAATGTCACCCCCAAAGAAGTGGACATAATGCAGGGCAAGCTGGCAAAGCTGCCTTTGTCAACGGCTGGTCATGTATTTCTTCTTGCAATTTTGTCATCATGAAACGGAAGACTCTGTGACGCATCCCCAGCAGGAAGACTTAAGCAGAGGCTTCGTTGGCTTCACAGTCGATCAGCCTCTGCCCCCCCATCAGCTCCGTGCACATGGATCTGGAAACATCTTCCTTCATGGACCGTCAGTTTCCTTGTCCGGGAGGCTGCTAAACTTCATAGGTTGTTGTCCCCGCCTTCTGAGTGCGTTCATTCATGGGAAATGCCATCGTAATTTGTGCATAGTAAGTGCTCATTAAACAGCATTCCTCATTAAGTGAAATGTTTTCCAAAACACAGGGCACCACAGGACAGTTTAGAAAATAGTATTTTAAGAATAAAGTCACCGGAGCCTAGAGAGATGGCTCGGCAGTTAGCCGAGACAGTAATCAGACACAACTATCAAACATTAATTAAAACTGATTCTCTAAGAACATCGCTGCCATGGATTACCGCATATGTTGAAAATATCAAAGCCACGTTTTAAAAGTTATATTTGAGAGACTTGGCTTCTCTTAGTGTCTCAGCACATCTCAGTTGGGAGGTGGGTGGCCTGTCACTACAGTGTCGTAAGAGGGGGAGAAGGAGGTGACTTTTTAGTATTAGTTATTCTGACTGGAGGCTGGGGGCTGGAGCTCAGCTGGCAGCATGTTGTGTGAGCGAAGGCCCCATGCTCCATGCCCAGTGTTGCATGAGTGGCACACACCTTTCATCCCAGCACTGGGGAGGTGGAGGCAGGATGGTCAGAAGTTCAAGATCATGCTCAGCTACATAGGCAGTTTGAGACTAGCCTGATCTACTTAAGACATCTTTTTTTTTTTCCCCAAGTCACTCTGCTATGCTATGTTTCCCTTTCTAGGGCTCCTGTAAAGAACTCTACTCTCAGAAATCAAAGTGTCAAAATATCTTCAATAGTAAGAGGAAACAAGGTGGAGGGCGAGCCCCGACGACGGCACTCACGGGAAACGGCCCCATTGCTGAAAGTCAGGAACCCTGCAGACCTTTGCAGACTACACACATCCTTCGCTTTGCCTTCGACATCTAAATATTTAATAAGATATAATAAACAGGCACACTACATGAAATACCCAACTGAAAAAGTGTACTATTTTAGAGCCAAATTGAACACAGAGACGCCTATAGAAATGAATATGCGATTTCTGAAAGTCATATATTAAAAGGCTGGAAGAGTCTCCAGACAGCAGGGGTCAGAATAAATGGAGAAGGGAGAAAGATTTTTTTCTGCCAGTAGCAAGCAGAAAGGATGCCAAATGTAGAAGAGGCCTTTAAAAGGGCAAACAGAGCTCACTGTGAACTCCGTCTCTGCAAAGAGCCAATCAGATCAGCATTTGGATTTTATTAGCGATTAGAGTTTGAACATTCCCCATTTGAGCAGCTGAGGTCCTTCACACCGTCACTGTAACTGTGTGTCTCCCTTTCGAAAGAAACGAGTTGTCTCTCTGCTCTGGTTTCTGGCTTGCTGCATCAGCTCACTTCCTGGTAACGCTGTACGGGAGGCAGAGGAAACGGATACCTTTGACCTGAAGAATCTCAGTCTCACGTGGTCTAAAGTAGCATTGTGAGGGATAGGGTAGAAACATACAGAGAAACATCCTGGCAGTTTATTTTTCATGAAGAAATCAGGTCTGGGCTTTGCCAAGCAGACAGCTATGAGCTCACTGGTCTGAAATAATTCCTCATTGAGACTTTCCCCCAGGACAAGGCTAATGGGTTTACAGAGTAATTTTTTTAAGTCAGTAAAATTGGTTCCCTTGACTTATACTTGGGCATGTCAAAGTTCCTTGTTACATTAATTGGTAAGTTAGGAAATAGAAATTGATAAACCAGAAACACACAATAAATATTCTATCCAAAGAGGTTGTTTTTAACAATTATTCTTCATGTTTTCTGATATTGTTCCTAATTTTAACTGTGAAATCAAAGCCTCAAATAGTTGGAACTAATAGGTTTTTTTTTAAAGAGTCCCATACTCTGTAATTGAGGTCCAAAAGGTAAGCATAAACAGAAGCAAATCCCAAGGAACTGCTCTAGGTAGCCCACAGCCGATATGAGAGACCGTCTTAATCATGAGGAAAAGGTGCTGCAATTTCACCTGAAGGAACGGGGACTCTAAAAGGAGGCTGTGTCCGCATGATGCCTGTGTGAATATGAAAAGCAGGCTCTAAATCACCACTGGCCGATTTTTATAGATTTTGCTACAACACGGCCAAAGAAAACAAATAGAAGAGCGGCCATTGACTCACTGAAAACTCTCTGCGGCTACCTGCTGGATGGGGGACAATCCAGTCCACACCCCTCGCCTGTGCTTTAGGGGACGATGCAGATGCAGATCTGTGTGGGGTCCGAGCTCTGATGCCAGGAAAGGAGAAGGGGTCACAGAGGGATGCAGGGATGGAAGGCTGGAAAGGATGCTAGGAGTCCCAGGCAGATAAGGCAAATTTACTCCCTGGTACCCAGCCAGTAAGCAGGCAGCTACCAGTAAACACGTAAGTGCAAGGCAGCACACCACAGGCCTACAGACATACACAGGCAGGCTGGCAAAGGTAAAGACCTTGACCTCAAGGCCTTCTTTATGCCAGCTCTATACAAAAGCAACATTCTGGCCGGAGCAGTTAGATAACAGATGACAGCACTGTTTACTTCTGTACTCCATCTGGTGTCTGCCAACTGTGTGCTAACTCGGATGACTTATAATGCCTCGGATGCCCAGTGCTAAGCCATCTCCGCCCTCGGATAACTGGAACAGTGACATATTGTCTAAACATAAACTGACCGTCATGGCCTTCCGTCCCCCATAATCTGATGATGGAAAGCCTGCACCTTATTTTTAGGCCCGTTTCATCATTTTATAAAATGTTTCAATCATTGTGGAAGTAGTATATTTGCTAAATTTTATTTCATGTTTCAAAATAAGGCCCTCTGAGTTCTCATGAGTTCTGACTCCCAGATTCCGCCAGTGACGGCAAAGCCAGAGAAGCTCTCTGAGGATATTCCACTGTGAAGTTAGGTTTGCTGAGGATGTTAGAGAAGAGATGACCGACTCTGCAAACTCGAGCAACACGACCAGTGTGCGTTCCCTCCACCGACAGATGGGTGAGCTGCACGTCAACAGCACAGCTGCAGCCGGTGATGGACTGAGTTTTTGGTGAATAAATTACTGCACTTCCCTTTGTTTTCTTTTGCCCTGTAGCAAAAATATGTAAGAAAACGAGCAGCAGATTGTAAGACTTGACATCAAAGCATAGCATTGTGTTGTTGAGTGAAAGTTGGTGATTCTTCTGCTAATGAGTTTCACGAATGTGAAGAAGGCAAATGTGCCCGAGTCCCCACGCTGTTCTTCTTAGGTGAGCAGTCCTGTCCGTGAGCCCTCAAGGAGCCCTCCCCGTGACTTCCTTGCCCATCCTCCAACCGTCTCCATAAGGGCAGCCCCTTCTCATCACTCGGCTCCTTTCCAAAACTCTCTTCAGCTGGAGCTACAGAGACCTGAAATCTTCATGGGGATGGAAGACCTCATCCTAGGGGCCCCTTCACAAGCTGCGAGTTGATGGTGGTTATTGGCTACAGGCCTTGATTCTCTCCGTGATGGTCTCCTTTGGGAACTACTTGAATGTCCTCACAACAGGGTAAACTTCCTTTCTCATGGAGCAAGCAACAATGAGATCACTCCTCTGTGAAGTCACATGACCCAACAGGGTGGGGATTACAGGAATGAACTTTAGGACACAAGGATCGTGGTGGCCCACGCTGCAGAATAGTGTTTTCAGAGAGCAGACCTTGGAGGTATAGCAAGAAATAGTCATGCAATAAACAATCTTACATTCACTATTTAAAGGACTTCAGTAAAATCATTGGTGCTTTCTACCTTCTGAGGGACTGAAAGAAATGCAAATTCTAGAACCAGGGAGATAACTGAGTGGGCAGAGCACAGTGCAGGGATGGGTGATAACTGGACTTGCGTGTAAATGCAGGGTGGGTGTGTTGGCCTGGCTGTAATGCCAGTCTTCTCCAGGGAAGAGATGAGAAATTCCCAGTGCCAGTTAGAGAAATCACTAGTGAAATTAGCAAGTTCTGAGTTCGGCGAGCTATCCTGCCTCAAAAAACTAAGTGGAGAACAGATAGAGGGAGATACTGCCATCCGACTTCCATGTACATACCATTATACACCCACACCACGCGCGCGTTGCGCGCGCACACACACATACACACAACACACACACACACACCGGGCGCGCGTGTCACACACACTCTCATGCGCTCACACATACATGCATGCATGCATCCTCTACATGTGAACATGCATACACACAGCATGAGAACTACCATACACACCACAAGAAATAGGGGCAGCGTATATGAAAAGAATTATTAAAATGACTACTGGTATTCCTTCTTTTCTTAATAATAGGTTTCTGGGTTTTCTCACTGTCTACTTAGTTGGAGATATGCAACACTCAAGTTTTTTTGAAACGTCAAAGTGAGATTAATGCCAGGTTCAAACAAAGCTTCCAGAAGTTTAAACAAGCGTTGGAAGTGTGTCCTCAGACAGAATCTGTAAACCCGCTTTCTTTTGAGACCACTGACATATGCAGTTCTTCTACCAAAACAATGACCTCGTTGTTAACAGTTGATTATTCAGGGGTCCGGAAATGGTAGCGTGTGATTTTCAACCAAGTGTGAAATTAACTATAGACTGCAGCCATCAGTAACCTTTACCTGCCTGGGGATCAAAGAGCAAATGAGATAAAAAGAATTTTTTTGAAGTTGCCGGAAACAAGATATACCAAGTCTATGTCTTTTAAATGTCATAATTATTTTTCACCAAGGTGAACGGAGCACACAGCTTTCCCCCAGCGTTTCAAATAAGACAGAGAAGAGTCTACAATCACCACTACCAAACTAATGATACGGGTAAATAAACCAACGCAAGGCCAACTTGGGGAAAATGACTCTTTGGAAACAAAAGGAAAAGGTAGAAAGGAAAGGGAGCCACCTTTAGAGGTTAGTAGAATGAGGAATGGGGCGTAAGAAATAAGAAATCCCCAAAGACTCAAGAGGAGGAATGGTTTTCTGAAGCTTAAATGCAGCTGTGTGCCTACTGGCTGCCATCTGTCCTCTTGGGGAAAGCGTCTGCTCTCTAGCTCTAAACTACAGAATGCAGGGCAGTTCATTATCTGAAACCAGCAGGGTGGCAAACCCATCCGGAAAACATCCAATCTCAGACCCTCTGTTACACGGAAGAGAGAGACATAGCTTCAATATCTATGTTACCTTCAGAGCACGAAAGGGTTCTGTTCCCAGCCGGTAAACTCCACCTGGTGAGATCAGAATTAAAAAAGAAAAAAAAAATCCCCAGGGCATTGCATGCTTAAATCCCCTGCTCACACCCGGCCCCAGATCAGTTACCAAGGCCTTCTAAAAACATCTTCCTTTGAGACTCTCACATCTGGCACTGGCCTTAAGGACTGCAGGCAGACAGCTTACAGCTGGGGAGTGTCAGCCGCGCAGCCAGGAGGAGAGGATTGAGAAGGCAGCAAGGAACAGGGCTGTCTTGGGTGCTTCTGACTAGCAGAGGTGGCTGTTGCCTCAGGAAGGGAAGAGTTGGGTTTAGGAGACTGAACCCAGGTAGGTAAGTTGGGTCACCATAAGAATACCCTGAAAAAAGAAAACTCTGTGCATTCTTGATTTGACATTCTTGCAGGAGCTTTGGTTACAATGACCCTTCGTGGTGTTTATACTTTGGTCTCAGAAGACATCAAACGCAGGCCAGGTTTTAGCATCCCTAAAATAATGGTAGCTCAGCAAAGTGACATCTTCCATTGCTCACTAGCCTGTTGATGGACTTTGAACTGCTAGGTTCTCCTAACCTAGTGGCTCTCAACCTTCTGACGCTGTGACCCTTTGATGCAGTTCCTCATGGTGTGGTGGCCCCCAACCATAAAATTATTTTTGTTGCTGCTTCATAACTGTACTTTTGTTATTGTTTTGAGTTGTTATGTAATATCTGTTTTCCAATGGTCTTAGGTGACCCCTATGAAGGATCGTTTGACCCTCCCAAAGAGGGTCACAACCTGCAGGTTGAGAACCATTGTTCTAACCCCTTCAATGCATAAATCAGCTTCTTCCTCTCATAGTAGACTAAGCAGAGCACGCTGGCCTGCAAGGCTAACCAGCAGCCTTCCCATCACAACCACAAACGTCAAGCTCCCATTTCCGTCTTTTCCACAGTAAAAGAAGGAACGTTCTAGGGAACAGTTGTGTTTAGTTATTTTGCATGCAATAAACAGTCAAATGTAACAGAACACCTGCATCATGTCCGCTCACAAAGCAGAGTTTTATCCCTAGCACAGACAGCATGGCTTCCCCAATTGGCAGCAGGCTTCCCAAATATCCTCTGCACACTGTTTCTTCTCAACAGAGCCCTGACTTCTGCTGCCAGTGTTCATAAAAGCTGCATTTTCACTGGTTAAAGGCTAAACACCCCCTTCCCAATGCATATGAATGACCACTTGTGGCACCAAGGATTTGAGATGGCAGAATTTAGATGGAAGTGAAAAAAAGAGGCGTGGTAGTGTGTGCCTTTAATGCCAGGACTTGGGAGACAGGCGGGCAGATCTCTATGAGTTCAAGGCCAGCCTGATCTACATAGCACTCCCACTAATAAAATATATATTAGGCCCGATTTTTAGTTGCACAGCTACTGGGAAGCGCTGGGGGGGGGGGGGGGGGGGGGGCAGACTCAGGTCAAGGTGCAGCACCTGAGCGCTCTAAAGGATCTGCTGAGAGGCAGGCCTCCATACATCCAGAGTAAAGACACCTGCGCACCCTGGAGGAGCCGAGGGTTTGATGAACCACATGGAAAATGAGGTTCCTGACCTCACAAAGTGCATCCCAGTGGCATGTGGGGGACTGGCTGGTCCGTGTTTCCCTCAGAGGCCCTGAGTAATCTGCCTGTGGCAGGCTGGGGAAGCGCGTGTACAGGCGTGAGCAGGGCTCCTCCTCCCGCCGACAAAACCTTAGCAGTTCCTTTTCAGTTACACAGACCTCATGCAAAATCTGTTGAGATCCGAAACTACAATCGAGAGAATTTAGCGAACCTAATCTCGTCTTTGATGGGCACAAAATCCAGCCAGAAGTAGAGCTGTAACCTTCAGTCACCTGCTGGCATTGCTGCAATCTGACGCCTTAAAAAAAAAAAAAAAAAATGAGGCTTCCGTGCTTTGATGCCTAGTCAAGGCTTTGAAGCTGTGTCAAGCCACAGGACAAAGGCAGTACTGTTTATGCAAATCCAGAAACTCCAAAGCCATTAAAAGTCACATCAGCATTCAATACGCAGAGATGATCAAGGCCCTGCATCAGTATGAAACAGAAAACCCCAAAGCAAAGCTGGGCGGTGTACCAAATCCCACAGAGGGAAGGACCCTGGGCTGGCCAGAGCCTGGCTGAATGTGCTGAGAGCCTTGCTGCATGCAGTTCCAGTAGCCAAGGGGCAGTCATCCGTGCCAAAGGAAGTAAGTCCTGGGCTAAAGCGCTCCTACACCTGGTGCACAGAACTCTGCAGAGTTGTCAAATGTGCCTCTGCAAGGTTGGTTGTCATGTTGCCACATTCCTCCACGGGTCACTCATCTCGAGCACATTCCATCCAAAGGAGACAACAGCTGCGGGAAGAGTCTCCCTAGCAGTAGACAGTGTGGTGGAATGTCATATGCTCCTAACAAAATTCAACATTTTGGTACTCTCAAAATATTGAAACTTTGACTAAGGGTCCCCCAAAAAATCAATTCTGCATTTACTATAATGAACATTCCAGGTTATGGTCGTTCTCATCAAGGGGGGAATAATATCAGATTTTTAAAAGGGCCTCAAGAACATCTGGCCCAGAGGTTTTTGATCTTAACTGCACACTGAGATCTCCTGGGAGGTTTACAAAATGCGTCAATTGTCCTGGCTCTGCCCCATCAGCCCTGGCCTGGGTCTCTCCTTCAGGCTTCATCCATGGATTCTGATAATTATCCCCATTTGAGAACCACAATTCTAGGACACCTCTCTAATTCTCCTGGACAGGAAACTGAGACCCACAGGGATAATTTACTTGTGCAAAGTGTTACCACAGCGATGCATCTCATGCTTTCACAGGGCAGGCATTAACAATGGAAGGCCCACGGCCGAGAAGTGGGAATGGAGGGAGCTGCTTTGGAGGCAAGAACCACGCACCCAGGTTAGCTTCATCCCTCAGTGGTTACTGTTTTTCTTGGTGACACATATTCAGTAACAGAATGCAGCTCACATTCTTAAATAGAAAAAAGATGAAAAATAAAATAAGAGCACACACTTTAGAATCTTTACTATGTTTTTTTTTTAAAGCATACAAGAAACTGGGAGCGAAATAGTATAGCAGCACGTTACTATTGTCCCCTACAGGAAGCGGTTGTGCTTGCGACTGTAATAATGTCACTATATTAACACCTTACACTATGCCTTTGCGACAAACCCAGAGCATTCCTTTGTACAGAAGACAAGAACAAAAGTACATGTTAAGTTCATTATGAATGAGGACCCAGGCTTGAGAACTTTGTAATATCATATATTACAGCTGAACTGCCAACTATTAAAAAAGAGTCCGATTTTATTAATCCTAGAAAGAGAGTTTTTAGTGCATGAAAAAATCAATAGATTAGCTGGGCATAATGGCTTATGTCAGTGATCCTGGCACTGTGGAAGCTGAGGTGGAAGATTACCATGAGTTCAAGGCCAGCTTGTGCCTACAGAGTTACAGAATGGCATAGGCTATCTACGGTGTGTGACTTTGTCTTTCAAAAAGTATATTTTCACAGAGGCAAGGGGTTGGAGGGGTTCAGTGGATGAGTGCTTTCTGCACCAAGCATGAGGGCTCGAGTTCTGATCCTCAGCACCCACATAAGTCACGTGTGGCACATGCACTTGTAACCCCGATACCAGGGGGTGGAGATAGGCATCTCGGAGAATAACTGGTCTTCAATCTATCCTCCAGGGACAGTGGGAGGCCCTGTCCAAAGGAGTAAGACAGAGAAAAATGTAGCAGAAAACTGAGCAGTAACATCCTCTTCGTCCTTTCCACTACATGACTAGCACACACACACAACACACACACACACACCCACACCACAGAGATAGACAGAGACCG